>NC_060149.1:834324085-834627115 GCF_021461385.2 Schistocerca piceifrons | reverse complement strand
TCAGATGATTACCGGGAGCAGTATTGTTCTTATCATGTCTGTGCTATATAAATGGAACAGCAAAGTTCTTGCCCATATGTTAAACACAAAATTTATTACAGTCTTGGCAGTTTATTTAATAAACACCTGAATCCATGAATTTATTATGTTTCTCATTGATCCTATGGTGTAGTCTCAAAACTGCTGCAGCAAATCTATAGAATTTCGTTTAGTTGTTCCTTGCTCTCTCCAGCAATTTAACTTAGCGTACCTCTTCATTATTTAACTAGCATTTCCGGAAAGTAGCGTAAAGTTTAACTTGTTGTTTCAGAAACTTTGCACTTTTGTTTTTGTTTACACACAGTTGCGTATAGGCCAAATTTGTGTAACCATATTTTCGTGTTTATCTGTAATTTAACTGACTTATTCTTAATAAATTATTACGTTTATCATGAGTGAAAAGTGCTTGACTTGCCGTAGAATTGTTAGGTCGGGGCTTTGGTGTGATGGGTGCTGTAGTTTTTTCCATGTGGGTGACTGTAGTGGCGTGGGAATAGGGGAAGTAAATGAGACTCATCAGTGGTTTTGTAGGATTTGTAGTAGAGATAGGAAGATACTGGAACAGGAGGGGAAAATTGCTGCCCTTCAGGCTGAGTTAGACAAGGCCAGGGGAGATCTTGACAGGTTAAGGAGGGAGAAGGGTAAAGAGAGGTGGGAAGTGGCAACAGGCAACAGGAGGAACAGGCCTAGAACTTTGTCTGACAGCTTTATGGTGAATGTGGAAAATAGATTTGACCTGTTGCTTCAGTTAGAAGCTGGTGAGCCTCAAGCAGTTACAGGTGTAGACAGGGCACAACAAACTTTCAGCAGCAAATTGAAAAGTAAGAATGTAGGGAAATCAGTAAAGAGAAAGAAAGTGTTGTTGTTAGGTAGTTCCCATGGAAGAGGTGTTGGCCAACTCTTGCAGGATGAACTAGGATCAGAATACCAGGTCACCAATTTTTTTAAACCTAGTGCTGGTCTGGAGCAGGTGACAGAGGATTTAGGATCACTTTGCAAAGATTTCACTAAGGAAGACACCGTGGTTATAGTGGGTGGGGCAGGTAACAGTATTGACAGAGATCCTGGGTACAGCATAGAGTGTGACCTGGCGAAGATTGCATCAGCATCGAGGCATACCAGTGTTGAGTTTGTATCTGTTCTTGGGCGCCATGACCGACCTCATTTGAACTCTTCTGTCAAGAGAGTTAATTTGGAGCTGGAACGGCTGCTCATGTCGGGTGCGGGGTCACACATTGGTGTGGTTCATGTTGATTCTGTCAGTAGGTGGGATTATACTAGGCATGGCCTTCACCTCAACAGGAAGGGGAAGGGTAAATTGGCTGGGGAAATAGCAGG
The DNA here is from genome assembly GCF_021461385.2 of Schistocerca piceifrons. Taxonomy (NCBI): domain Eukaryota; kingdom Metazoa; phylum Arthropoda; class Insecta; order Orthoptera; family Acrididae; genus Schistocerca; species Schistocerca piceifrons. The sequence goes on along the minus strand of NC_060149.1, from coordinate 834,625,738 downwards.
AAAGTTAAAGGGGGGAGGCACTGTCATGAGTGTTAAAATACCAGTGGTTATAGGATTCAGAAAAGACCCTTTTTTAGGGTAGGGAGGACAGAAAGAAAACAAATTTTAAGAGAGGTTAGAACTGAGACAAACCTTCAGTTTGAGAAAGAAATCAAAAAACATAATTCCAGCTTATTACATCAACATAAACAGCCATTGGTTAAGAATTTTCAACTGTCAGCAGATATTTTAACTCCATCCAATTTTAAGTCAGTCAATGTGAAATGTCAGCTATCTTTATTGCATCAAAATATTCGAGGACTGAGAAATAAAATTAATGAATTAACTATCTGCATAGATGAATTAGAGTCTTCAAACCCAGCTGACATAATCTGCCTCTCTGAACATCATGTGACCACTGGTATAGAACTTTTAAGTGTTACAGGGTTTAGGTTAGCATCTCACTATTGTAGATCAGAAATGGAGAAAGGAGGAGTTGCCACATTCATCAGGAACTGTCATAAATTTAAGAACATAGACATTCATAAATTTTGCCTAGAACAGCATATGGAAGCATGTGCAACAGAATTAGATTTTCACAAAAAATCTTTCATAATATTAAGTGTATATCGAGCACCTGCAGGTAACTTTAATCTGTTTGTAAACCACCTTGAAGCTGTACTGGCCCATTTAACAACCAAAAACAAAGAAATAGTGGTTGCTGGTGATTTCAATGTAGATTTCCTTAAAGACTCTCCCAATAAGAACCTATTTGAGTTAGTAACACTATCATTCAACTTAATTCCCACAGTAAAGTTCCCCACTAGGATAACCACTTGCTCACAAACAGCCATTGATAATATCTTTATAGAAAAGTCAAATGAACAAAATTATATTACAAAACCAATAGTCAATGGCCTCTCAGACCATGACATGCAGTTCCTTCTGTTAAATGTTAATACTGAACAGGATATAAAATCTGTTAAATCTGAGCTCAAGAGGGTAATCAGTAAGCCAAAAATTGATTATTTTAGGACACTCCTCAGAGACATTCACTGGACTGATGTTTACAGTGCTCATGGCATGAATGAAAAATATAACATTTTTGCTAATAAAGTGCTTACCTTATTTGAACACTGCTTTCCCCCAAAACTTACCAAGGTTAGAGCAAAGTCTACAAAGAAGCCATGGATTACTCGAGGAATAGGGGTATCTTGTAAAACAAAAAGAAAACTGTATCTGTCAATCCGAAACATTTCCAATGTTGATGCTATAGCACATTATAAGAAATACTGCAAAATATTAAAGACTGTAATACGGATGTCAAAGCAAATATATTACAAGGAAAAGATAGTCATATCAGATAACAAAATAAAGACAATATGGGATATAGTGAAGGAGGAGACCGGTAGAACCAGACATGAAGAGGAACAAATAGCATTAAGAGTAAATGATGCATTGGTGACAGATGTGTATAGTGTTGCAGAACTTTTTAACAAACATTTTATAACTGTTACTGAAAAGATGGGGTTGTCAGGTTCGGTAGATGCTGCTATGGATTACCTTAGACCAGACATTTCAAGTAACTTCCATAATATGAATTTGACCCTCACTACCCCAACAGAAATAATGTCCATCATAAAATCTTTAAAATCAAAAACATCTAGTGGGTATGATGAAATATCAACAAAGTTAATTAAAGAATGTGATTCTGAGCTAAGTAACATATTAAGCTATCTGTGTAACCAGTCGTTTATCAGTGGAATATTTCCCGAATGGCTGAAATATGCTGAAGTTAAGCCACTGTTTAAGAAGGGAGATAAAGAAATAGCATCAAATTTCCGTCCAATTTCACTGTTGCCAGCATTCTCAAAAATTTTCGAAAAAGTAATGTACAGTCGTCTTTATAACCATCTTATCTCAAATAACATACTGTCAAAGTCACAGTTTGGATTTCTAAAAGGTTCTGATATTGAGAAGGCTATCTACACTTACAGTGAAAATGTACTTAATTCATTAGACAAAAAATTGCAGGCAACTGGTATATTTTGTGATCTGTCAAAGGCATTTGACTGTGTAAATCACAATATCCTTTTAAGTAAACTAGAATATTATAGTGTAACAAGAAATGCTGCAAAATGGTTCAAATCTTATATCTCTGGCAGGAAACAAAGGGTGTTATTAGGAAAGAGACATGTATCAAGCTATCAGGCATCATCCAACTGGGAACTAATTACATGTGGGGTCCCACAAGGTTCCATTTTGGGGCCCTTACTTTTTCTTGTGTATATCAATGACCTTTCATCAGTAACATTACCAGATGCCAAGTTTGTTTTGTTTGCTGATGATACAAACATTGCAATAAATAGCAAATCAAGTGTAGTCTTAGAAAGATCAGCCAATAAAATATTTGTAGACATTAATCACTGGTTCCTAGCCAATTCTTTGTCACTAAACTTTGAAAAAACACACTACATGCAGTTCAGAACTTGTAAGGGGTGTCCCAAGAGTATATGTCTAATATATGATGACAAGAAGATAGAAGAAGTGGACGGTGTTAAATTCTTGGGATTACAGCTTGATAATAAATTCAACTGGGAGGAGCACACCACAGAACTGCTGAAGCGTCTTAACAAATCTCTGTTTGCAATGCGAATTTTGTCAGACATAGGGGATATAAAAATGAAAAAGCTGGCATACTATGCTTACTTTCATTCCATAATGTCATATGGGATTATTTTCTGGGGTAATTCATCAAGCCAAGCTAAAGTTTTCCGGGCACAAAAACGTGCAGTAAGAATTATATGTGGTGTGAACTCAAGAACATCCTGCAGAAGCCTGTTTAGGGAACTAGGGATACTAACTACAGCTTCCCAATATATTTATTCCTTAATGAAATTTGTCATTAAAAATATATCACTTTTTCAAACCAACAGCTCAATTCATGGAATCAATACTAGAAATAAGAATAATCTTCACAAGGATTTAAAGTCACTTAGTCTTGTACAAAAAGGTGTGCATTATTCAGGAACACACATTTTCAATAACTTGCCAGCAGCCATAAAAAGCTTAACAACCAATGAAATTCAGTTTAAGAGAAGCCTAAAGGATTTATTGGTGGCCAACTCCTTCTACTCCATTGATGAATTTCTGAGGAAAACCAACTGATTTGTATATAAGTACAACATAACTTCTGCACAATTTCAGTGCAGTAATGTGTTCACTGAAAATTTGTGTGTTTGTGTGTGTGTGTAAGTATAATCTAACTTCTGCACCATTTCAGTGCAGTAATGTGTTCATTGTAAATAAGTATTACAGTAGTTGTATTACATGTTTCTTACCTTATAAATAAATATAAAACTTTTTTATTTTAAATTCAGTGCAATAGTATTTGTAAAATGACTCTTAGTGTTCATTAAAAAATGACGATCATTCCACTTGGGACCTGTGGAATGGTACATTAGCTTATTTGTTTTAGTTTAAATATTTGTCATGTATTGTTGTTTTTCTGACATGTTCCACATCCTGGAGGACCTCCTCACTACGGATCAATTGGAATTAAAGTAAATCTAATCTAATCTAATCTACATATGATTCTTTCTGAGTATGCCTGAGTGTATATCATTGATACATATTTTTTACCTTGAGCAACGACATAGTGAAGCACACTTAGAATGATTTTTTAAAAAAGCTAAAGTGAATGTAGGCATTCACACCAAAGGAACTTTGGAAGCAAGACTACAGCATAGAATCCATGATAAAAGAAATAAATTTAAGGATTTCAGTGTTTGTAAGTTAAACTGCCAAGATTGTAATAAATTTTTTGTTAGACAAGTGAACTGGCACTTTGCTGTTTGATTTAGAGAGCACACATATGATCAGAACAAGAGTGGCCTCGGTAATCATCTGAACACTGACAGACATAAAACAGGCCACATGCAACACAATTTAGAAATTTTACACAAGGCACCCAAAAGCCACATCCTAAATTGACTAGAAGAAATGGCAATCTTTATTCAGTACAAAAAGAACCACAGTGCCTGCTTAACAAACAAAATGATTTCTGCTTAAACTGCTGCTTTGACATCTTCTGAGATCACTAGTGTAGCAGTGCAGTTAGCTGGGGGAGGGAGGGGCGGGGGGAGGGGGGTCTTGGCTGAGGATGGTGCTTGCCTGTCAACCATCACGTGTGCATTGGCCACTGGCTGTGACAGGTGCCATGTTTACAGCATCAACACTAGACGTAAGTGCAACAGACACAGGATGGGAATAATATTGAACTCTATAGTTCTTTTATGCTAATGCCCTTGCTATGTATTTAACAATTTTTGCAGGAAAAAGAAGGGGTTGCAATACAGCTTTACATTCTATACACTAGAGAGAAAAGCTACATTAATCTCTGTCACGTATAATTTTAAGCCATAAGTTAAATTGTTTTTATCAACTCTGTTGTCTGTTTTATTATTTTTATAGATTTTTTATGAGATGACTATGTGCTTAATATGTAGACAATGATGTGAGTTTTAACATGACAAGTTAAATTCATTATTTGTATAGATTATCCATATAATGACTTTATGTTGAATTTGCAGACATTATTTTGGATTTTAACATGACAAGTCCAATTGAATTTAACACCACCTAATGGTCATAGATTGTTATATAAGGTAGGCAGCTTCACTAAACAGCACTAGTCTGTGGTGCAAGTGTACATGTGAACTGACGAGATACAGTATATTGAGATTTTAAATGTAGTATGTCTTTGCTTCATTCCATAATTGTATTATTATAATTCTTGTAGAAGTATCACATCTCATTTTTACTGTTTATCTGATAGATTCTGATAAAGGCTGTGGCTGAAACACATTAAGGTGCATATTTTAAAAAAATAAAAATGTAAATAGTGATCGTGACTGGCAATTTTATTGACTAATGGTCATGGCTGAATTTGTACAATGATTTTATGTCATTGATAGAGAAAATGACTGATATTTAAAACAAATTTATTCAGCAATACCAACTGTGGCCTGATTACGTTGCATGAATCTACATTGCTCCTGTGCTAAAAGCAAGAGGTAAGGCTGATTTTCCTAGGTCTGGCAGCCAGATCTAGCAAGATGATGCAGTGATAAGACACTACTCTCACATTTGGGAGGACAATGGTTGAACTCCCCCTCTGGCCATTTGGATTAAAGTTGTCTGTTGTTTGCTTAAATAGCTTAAGGCAAATGCATGGAGAGGGGGTTGGGGTTCCTTTGAAATGGTCATGGCCAACCTCCTTCACCATCCTTCCCCTAATGGAGCTTGCTCTTCTCAGGATAAGGGCTGAAGGCAAGTATATTGACATGCTGCACTAGATATAACAGGCTGCTTGATATGCAGTCTGATATTATGCACAACAGTAGACAGTTGATGGTATCTTGACTGACAGGCAGGACATAATAACTCATTCAACCTATTCCAGGGTTTATAAGAAAACATGTAACTTCTTGGCAAGTGGGTGCAGTCATCAACGGGCTGACAAACAATCCTGCTGGAGGAAAATCTGCAATTCAGCATTATAGTAGACTTTGAAATTGACACTTCAGGTGTAAGATTTTTTTTTATTTTTCAGTGCTTAAACCATGACCAATTTTTGTCTATTGCATGCCCAACATATGGTGCCCTGACTCTGAGCAACTTCATGGAGAGCATAGGAAGCAATGTACGCCAGCAAGTGCAGAGCACAGAGTCTGCGCTCACTGGTGGAGTGGTACAGTACATCCTATACCCTCAATCATGGTGCTCAGGATCAAAGCACAAAATTGTCACACCTGATGTTGGGCATGCAATAGCCCAAAACCAGTCATGGTTTAAGCACTGAAAAAGAAAACTTTCAGTTCAAGTGGCTACAACAGGCTGACAATAATGTGAAGCCACTGATGTGAACAGTTTGGTGGTTTATAACACTGAGACTGAGCGCAATTAGGTTGAGTACTGATATTAAACAAATGAGTTTCAGCAATCAGAGTGAGTGACATTATTTTCAGCAATGAGAGTGAGCTAATTTATTTTCAGCAATTTGAGGAAGAATAATGAGTGTGATGGGAATAAGATTTCCACTGCACAGAGTTATCTTATGATTTCTTGTTTTGCAATTATAGTGATTCTCAGTTCAATGGGAAATGGTGAAGGAAATCTCTCCATCTATTCAGTGGTGTTAGCATGTTGTGATCTGGCTAGGACATTCTGTGAGATAATGGTGCCTGTGAGCTCGCAGCCTGGCAGACAATGAACCACACAATTGGTCAACAAGTCCTTCCTTGTTTGCTGGTTTTTGCTAAGCAGCAACTGTGGAAACAAAATAGGGTTTGCCTCTCCAGATTCATCTGACATATATCTTTGCCAATCTTATTACAGAAAAGAACTGTAAACACTTGAAATCACATGCTACCTGCAGGGAGCTGTAATGTCTTTGAATAAAATATCAATTCAACACAGCTGATGACAAAATTTTCTACTTCTTTTTCAAGGTGACCATCCCAGTATTTGGCTTAAGCTGTTTAGGGAAATCACAGAAAACATAAGTCCGGATGGCCAAATGGGGAGTTCAGTGTGTTAACCACTGCACAATGTTAGGTACTCATTGCTCCATAGCATCACATAACCTCCACTGAATACCACTTCCATGCAACACACTAAGGTTAGTATTGTTTGCCAGAACTAGCCAGCCCCACTCTTATTTCTCTTTGATGCTACATCACTCTAAGAAAGTTTCTTCCATAAATGTCAGCGTAATATTCACTATACTAAGCAACATCACAATTTTTTTTTCTGATCATTAACTTCTGTGTAGCAGCATAATCTTGAAAGCTAAGTTCTGTCTTGTGTCTAGGAATCATTCTGTCACTAAATTTCTGTATCTGAGTTGCAACATAAGTCACCTGCAATAGCTGACTAGAATGTTTAATTCATATGGTATACTTTAGATTTCAACAGTCTAGATCAGTTAATTTTTTAGATCTACTAGAAAGATGATTAGGTTTCATGCTTCTCAGTGTTTTCACTACAGGATAACAGTGATAAAGCAGTCCTGGGAACATACTGCTGTGAAATCTCTCTGCTCAAATGCCAAAGCTAGTGGTCTTTTACAATTATTCCCCAGTCAAAGTCACTCAATTCTTTATGTTGCTTCTGTCTGATAGAAAACGTTTTTGATGATGCATTATGTGTATGATTATAAACCTTTAGATGAAAAACCTGATGCCAGACAGAGCATGTTCAGTTTGTAAGATATACAAAGACTTTTAGCCATTATGGTATTGCACCTTGGGAAATGGAACATGTCCACTACTCCTGCACAGATTGTACAAGACCTTGCCATATTTCACCTGGTAAGATTTAGGACCTAAAGAGGTATATAGTAATAATAATTATAATAATAATATTACCAGTTTATGTACACAGGTGAAACCTAAGTGTGGCATGGATGAATTACAGAAAGGCATAAGATAGTGTACCACATGATTTGATGCTGAAATGTCTTGAACTATATAAAGAGCTTCCAAAATTGATTCAGTTCTGTAGATATAGCATCGAATGATAGAGCATCATGCTATACATTAATAATGGACAACAATGCTTACTGTCATTTATCATACAGACGAAACAGGAAATATTTCAAGGTGATTCTTTGTCTCCACTTTTATTTTGTGTTTGCCTTATTCCTCTTTCCAGATAACTGAATAGATGCTCTTTTTGTTATAAGCTCCACAACAACCAGCAAATAATTAGTTGCATTTATTTATGGATGGTGTTTTAATTATTTAGAAGAAATGACAAGACCTTAATTGATACTATTCTTAAAACATTTAATGATGACATCTGCATGCATCTTGGTACTGGCAAATGTGCAAAACTAAGAGTGGTTAGAGGGAACTTGTGATGGAAGAGCACATTCACTTGGATGAAGACACCAGTATTAGGAATCTAGAACCTGAGGAGATTTACAAGTACCTTGCCACAGAAGAGAATAACGAAACTGCAAAGGGGTAGTGAAGAAAAGATGCTTCAATAATACTACAGGAGGGTAAAAATTGTACTAAAAACCAAGTCCAACACCAAGAACAAACTTAGGGTCATGGGATCACTGGCAATTCCTATAATTCAATACAGTTTTGATCTGGCAGACTGTATCTAATAATTCATTTTACGTAAAGAACATAGTACACTTACCACGAATGTTGCTGTGCACCTTAGAGCTGATATTGACAGACTATTCATGACATATTGGGTGAGAATGAAATCTGAGACAAATAGAGACACCACATTACATGTTCCAGTTTCCAATCTTTAAATCACTTTGAAATCTTATCAAGACCTGATTGAATATTTGGTCAGATTTTTTCAGACAGTATTTCATTATACATAGTCCAGTCACATTAATACAACCACTGCCTATGTTAGACATCAACATGCCATAATGACTCACAGATGGTAGGTGACAGTACTACCAATGGAGGCCATCTAAAGCACACCAGGAGGACATGGAAAACAGCGTAGTTGTTGTTCTAATGTGGAAACAGAGCAATTTATCTCACATCTAAAATGGCATCATCATTGGCTGTTGTGAGAAAGGTGGAAGTATTCCAAAATTGCTAAGTTTGTAAAGTGTTTGCATGCTGCCTTGGTTAAAGTATACCATGCATGGAAAAATGACACTATCCAAAACTGGGACTGAAGCAATTGTAGTGCACACAGGGGTAAGAAATGGCTACAGAGATACGTACAGGTGAACAGATGTGCAACTGTTGAGCAACTGATCACCCAGGTGAACCGAGGGGCTACTGATAGTGTCTCCTCAATGACTGTTCAGCCAACTTTGCTCCGTATGGGCCGCCGCAGCAGCCGCCTGTTTCATGACGACTACTGTTCATCGGCAATGATGGATGGAATTTTCATGTCAATACTGCAACTAGACATCCACTGAGTGGCAACAGGTGGTCTTCGCAGTTGAGTCATATTTTATGCTCTGTCACTCAGAAGGCTGTTGGTGTGTATGGCCCAGCAGTGATTGTGAGAAGCATCCATGTTGGAGGAGGCAGCTTTATGTTCTACCATTCCCTGGGTTATCTCATCATTCTGGTAGGCACAATGGTTCAACACAAGTGTGCATCTATCCTTGGGGATCATGTCTACCCCTACATGCAGTTTGTTTTTTCATCAGCATGATGGCATGTACCAGCGCGGTAATGCAACATGTCACACAGCTCATAGTGTACATACAAGGTTCAAAGAGCACCAGGATGAGTTAACCATATTTACCAAGCCACCAGACATCCTGTATTTAAACCAAATCAAGAATCTGTGGGTCCACATCAATCAGGTTGTTCATGCCATGGATCCTCAACTGAGGAACCCAGCACAGCTAGTCACATCACTGGAGTTAGCATGGCTCCACATCCCCATCAGAACCTTCCAGAACCTTCCTGACTCTCTTCCTACACATGCACTGCAAAAGGTGATTATTCAGGCTTTTGACAGGTGGTCACATTAATGTGACTGGACTGTGGATAATGCCATAGTTGGATTTGGAAGGTGTGTGACCCAGCACATGAATTATCTGCCAGTGCATCAAATAATATAATCTGAGGTGTTAAATTGAAACAAATGAATTTTACCCATTCTAAGAATGTTGCAAAAAACATCTCACAGACCACAGAAGGTACTAGTACTGATTAATTTATAAAATATGACATCAAAATTAAGATTCAGAATAAGGTAAAATAATCACAGAGACATAAATAACTGCATTTTTAGTATCCAGGGTGCCTGGCAAATAAGACAAATATGTAACTTAAAAGAGGAGGAATTAGAGCAGAATTACAAGCTCTTAATAGTAGCTGCCCTTAAGAATGAAGATCAACCCTTAAGAATGAAGAAATACCAAAAAGGAATCATAAAAACTACTCAATACAGTATGTATTAAATTTGTAGAGTATGTTCTGATACCATGGACCACATAATATCAGGTTGCCCCACTGTGACAAGGAATGAATGCCTCAAGAGGCACAATAGGATGGGCTCATACCTTCACTGGGAAATGTACAGAGCTCTAGCAATAGCTGATCTCTCCAAAAAATGGAACAACCACTCACCTAAAGTGGTCACAACAGCTGGATGCAATACTATGCCGTATAATCGACAAATAAATACTGCCCAAGTGACACCAGCTAAAAAGCCCTGTATTCCAGTTAGATAAACTATCATACCTCTTAACTGATATCTCAGTTTTAGTATCTCCATCTACAGAGGGTATTGATAGAAATTGCAGAGAAACCTCTATCTCATTATGACAACCAACACCCGTAACCAGAAGGGGCAGCTCTGATGTGCCATGTGGGCCATGACTCTTGCACGGAGCTAATACAGCAGGCCAGCTAGTCTTATATTGTGCTGTTCTGTATGAAGTACTTTGTCTACCGACATAACAATGTGACTACAAAAATTCTGCTTAGTTCCTGGACTCTCTTAGTTTCACTATTGGTTTGCATTCAGTGTACACCTTACAATGGCTGTTGCTGTGTTTGCAGTTTATGCTTTCACAGTGTATGTGGCCAGAAAAGTTGCAACATTTTGCATAAGGGCCATGAAGATAAGACAAATTAGGGTTCATATGGAGGCATATAGACAGTGGTTTTTCCCTCATTTTATTTGTGAGTGGGGTGGAAAGAAAATGTCTTGTAGTGGTAGAGGCTACCTTCTCTCATGTACCATACAGTGGCTTGTGGAGATGTATGTAGATGTACATGTACTTGATGACTTAACCTATTGTGCAGTCTGCAACACATTCACACCTAGTGTTGGTATTACAGACCCGAAGTTTCTGGAACTTTGGCAACTGCAGCTGTCACTGCAACAGCAGCAACACCAACAGCACCAGGAACAACAAAAACTGTAACAAGAACAGCAAGCTACTCTCCTGCAGCTCTTGTCCCAACAGCAGCAACAACATCAGTCAATGGTCACAACTATGCCCCCACTGCCATTCACCTCCTTTGACGATGCTTCAGAGAGCTGAGAAGTATACCTCTGACATTTTGAACAGTGTTTTCTTATTTATAGTATTTCCACTAGGCAATAAAGTTCTTTATTTTTGTCTTCTAGCAATTGTTTGAATGAAGAGGTACAAAAGTTATGACCGCTCTCAAACCCTAGTCATTTTTCATTCATTGAATCATGTGCCCCATTAACTGAATACCATGGTAATCAGAAACACCTTGTAGCTACTATTTAATCAGTGTCATAAAAAAATATGGACAGACTTATGCAGTGTGGGCTGCTGATTTTCAGGATCTCTCACACCAGGGCAGTTTCACTTGTGAGAATTGTAAGTTTCCTACTGATTTGTGATGTGGTTGCATGCCTAATACCTGACAGGGAAGTCACAGATAAAGCATTAGCCATATCTGATCCTAGTCCTACATTAGTGAAGTTCTTAAGTTTGCTAAATCTTTTGAGACTGCTTCCAATGCTCAGTATACTTTCACTAACAAAATTCAAATGTCAAGGTAGTTTGTTTCCATCACAAGCAACAGCCAGCTGATGATCCTGGTTCATTATCTTGTTTTCACACCCCCAAGTCTTGCCTGAGTTCATGGTTGTCCATATCACTATCATCTCATGAGAGACTTAAGTACGTCAATCTTAATGAGCCCCACTCATTATTGAATAAACCACTTCTTAATACCAAATAGGTGCATCAGAAATACCTTTCCCCCTTGACACTGAAGCATTCTCCACACAAGCCAATGCTGGTTCAGTCAAGCCTGGACTGCTGCAGCCATCATTCACCACACTGTTGCCTGAACTGTGCTGCACAGTGTTTGGCACGTGGCATACCTGGACACCTGGCAGCTGTGTGTCAACAAGCTGCTTGTTGACATCCCATACCAGCGCATTCCAATGATAGCATTCCACTCCACAGAGTCACAAGAGCTGAAGAGGCAACTTACAGTTAAGTACAAGCACACTGAGCTTGTTCTAACCTTCTTATTAGTGAAATCACCCAACACTGTTAACATTTTCTATTTACATGCTTTTATGGTATTTGGTTTCAAAATAGTGGACCATGTAAATTTAGTGTCTGAAGCAGTGAAGCAGTCATATCTTGTGATCTAGATACATACAAAGAGATTTTCAAACCATTGCTAGGCTGTGCAAAACATTTACTGTTCACATCTCTACAAAATTGTCAATGGTGCCAAAATTTTGTAGAACTCACCATATACCATTTGCTGGGGAGATACTTTTCAAGGTGAATACATATGACTTCAAGGACTATATGTCTTTTCACTGGTCTCAGTCAGTCAATAGGCGATGCCTAGGGTTGTCATTAAAATGTATAGTGTCTCTTTATGCCTTTGTCACAATTTCAAAGCACCTATCATTCCTCAGTCCAGCACTGATCTCTGTCGTATGGCTTACACATAGGTTTTGTTAATGAAATTCATTGGTATCCAATATTTTTCAAAAATAGATTTTAAAGGTGCTTATCTACAATTTACATCAGATAATGAATCAAAATGTTTGCTGGTCTTTAATACTTGTACCAGTATAATTACTTACAATTTGGGGTTGCTAGTGCCCATGCCCTTGCACCTTATAAGAACTTTTGGTATCTGGTTAGTCTTGATCTTGAGAAGGGATATCAAGTTACACTTGAGGCAATTGTGCTAGGTATATTCAAGAACTCTCCCCCCCCTCCTCCCCCCCGCCCACCTGATATACTGCTTTGAATCAGTCCAGTCCACTGATAGGGACTTCTGGGAACCAATCACTTGGTATTTGTTAATTTGTAAAAATCATTTTGAAAGCCACATGGTGGAGGACCCTCTGTTAGGTGTTTAGATTAATGTCCTCCTTCAACAAGCAGTGCTCCTTGAAGAAGATGCCACAGGTGATTCTAACAAGCTTCATCCACAAACTCAGACATTGCTGGAGGTTTCTGTAGCGCAGAATACATTGCTGCTTATTCCCCAGCATTGTCAACAGCAATGGGACAGAACCATTTCATGGACTAGGCACTCCAGATTCAGTTCACTGTCTATGTCATGAAACTGGGTGTGATGTATCAGTTCTGCTTCCAGAACCTATCCTTCACCAGAATCAGCAGCCACATTTTGGACTTTTTGCTTCAGTCTGGAGATTTCCCCTGTGGGCATCCAGCAAACTCCTCCAAATGACAGAATTTGTTGCATGGCTTACACAAAGAAGTTGTTTACATTCAAGTACAGGATGACCTATATTTCTCCTCACTCTCACAGGTTATTCATATTCGCATACCTGTGCAACACTGGCAAAGTTCCCAATGAATCCCACATTCAAAGAAGTGCAGCAAGTCAGCACTAGCCAACAGTTTGATGCTGACATGGGTTCTTCTCAACATTGTGTCCCATGAAAGGCCTAGTGTGGTGTAATAGAAGGCAGGATCCATGGAATATGTGCCTAGACATACACTCTGGAATTCCTCAGAAATGTCTTTGGGCAATCATACATCAGTGTTCATGTACAACACAGCATACACCCCTAAATGCTGAACTCCTGCCAAACAATCACTGCATGTTCACACTCCACCTCTGTTAATTTACAGCAGAATGTGGTTTTGTTGGGCATTTTGGTTTTGTGACATTTTTCCATAGAACCCAAATATTTGTAGGGAAAGACCCCCTTCTTTGGCACAAGCTGAAATTTTCCATCATCAGCTTTGGAGCTCTGGTGATATGCATATCCTCCTGATGCATCACCTCAGAAAGTTTTTGAAGGTACACATCCATGGTGCATAGTGCATCCAGGAAGTGTAGCGCTGTTTTTGGCATGATTCACTTGGAAAATGAAATATACTTTTCAATGGTTTCAGGAATAATACTGATCCTATCATCCTTCAAACTGAAATTATCCAAGTGCATCGTACTCACTCAAATTATGGGAGAAGACAGGTATTTGCTGTGGCAGTTGGTACTTCAAGTTGAATGCATTGTGGGCTGCACCACAGAATTTCCCCATTAGTTGTCAATGGTCTCTGTGCTGAGTTTCCTTGTTTCTATCCAACAGCAGCCTACATATATGACAATCAACTACCTTCTTCTCCAAGGAACCATTCTCCTGCAATTGGTCATATGAGTGTTATTGTGGTAAATGCAATCAACATCCCATGCAAGTTTCTCAAGCTCAGAGCACAATAATCTCACAGGATTATCACTGGCATATAATTCAAATTTGTTGTGACTCCTGTCATATGAGCATGCAATTTGATATGTTGCCACAAACAGTACATGCTATTCTGTGAAGGTAGTTTGAGAGGTATTGGGATAAACTCCACAATGCACTCAGGAGCTATGAGGCACTGAAAGGCAGCATATTTGATGAAGGGTCATTGCTTCTGGTTGTGAGCAATCTTACACTTTATGCATTTTCATCCTCAGCAGACATTTCCACACATACTGGTTTTTGGCTAGAGAAGACAGTGAAGTTCCCCTCTCTTGGTAAAGGAGTCGAGGCATCTATAGGAGAAATATCTTGCTCCTTCCATTTTTGAGAATTGGGAGGAAAGTAGGCAGGACATGTTATTGATCCACACATATTATTCCTTCTCACCCTGCTGGCTGGAGTGGCCGTGCGGTTCTAGGCGCTACAGTCTGGAACCGAGCGACCGCTACGGTCGCAGGTTCGAATCCTGCCTCGGGCATGGGTGTGTGTGATGTCCTTAGGTTAGTTAGGTTTAATTATTTCTAAGTTCTAGGCGACTGATGACCACAGAAGTTAAGTCGCATAGTGCTCCGAGCCATTTGAACCATTTGAGCCTTCTCACCCTTAGAGAATAGCAACAAATCTATATGTTTAGGTCACTGACTGGCTAATTTTGAAAATTATTTTAAGCTTTTCTTCTCTCTGCACAGTGTGCTCCTGGGCATCTTCCTTAGGCTTCCTTTTATTAAATACAGGCTGTATATGTGAATAGAATAATCCAGGTACTGCCTCTTGAATATTGGTATGCCCAGTAATTTGATGGGAAATGAGATGTCTTTGAAGTTATAATGCTCACAGACATTTGATTTTTAGTATACACTCAGGATGAACACTATATTTTCTATAACAAGCCAGAAGGGACCATGCAAATCAAAATTCATCCCCCTCTTCAGTATTCTGGACATTAATACATGCCTGTTGAGTGGCTATATTTTTCAGAAGAGGGATCAGGTGTGGAACATTGAGATGGAGTACACAGCTGAGTGCCTTACAAGGACCCTCTTTCCTGCATTTCAGAAAAATGGCTCATTGTGACATTCTCAGTAAAAGTGCTGAATCACTGTGTGATTGAGTCACCCCACGATATCATTCCATTAGTACCCCAAATTTGTACAACGCTCTTTTCCTGAACAGTGTCACTACCCTGCTTTTGGGGATTGTGTGGTTTCACAAGATAGAACTGCCTTGAACTTAATGGCAGGATTCCGTAGATCATTGACAGATTTGGAAAGTGCCTTTTCAAAATGGCTTCAGAACAATTAAACATTTCGAGATCCTGTATTAGTGTTGTCAATGTGAGCTTGTGAGATTGTGTACGTGTTCTGGTGTGATGTCAAGTGCCGGCAGGGCGATGAAGAACGGGAGAGCAGAGAGGGCTGTGAGGCAATGCTGTTTCCGCCAGAGCAAAGGGCAGATGGAGGGGTACAGCTGGGAGCTTGACATCCCCTGCAGCCACAGCTTCTGGTCCAGCACAGCGCCCACCCTCTGGCCACCCCTGCCATTATCGCATATCGCGGTCTGTCGCTTTGGGTGGGTGGGTAGAGGGGGAGGGGGGGGGGGGAGGAATGTTCTGGTGTGACATCTAGCACGTCGGCCTGGAATGTTACAGCAGAGAGGGCTGTGAGGCAATGTCAGCCAATAGTAAGCTGACTAGGATGACATCACAACAGGAGCAGCCCCTATATCAAGAAAATATAAGCGCTGCTCCATCTAGCCACAGGGGCACTTGAAGATGAGCCACCATCCAAACACTTTAGCCATGACTTATGAACTGTTTTTTACTTGCATCGAAATTGTATATACCAAAAGACATTGATTATTTGCATGTCATCAATTGCTTGCAACACCTCTTTGTGAAAATGCGAAGTTAAGTATTGTTGATTTAACTTATTGTAATAAACTCCATTAAAATGATTTGCTTGACTGGTTGCCTAGCGATTCGAGAAAATAGCTTCCTAGGCACCCTATATTAGACAAGTGGGCAGGATACTATAGTCTGCAAAAGTGCCATCAAGCTCAGAGTAGTCCAATGTGGCTACAGGACTTGGTGATGTGTAACTGAATGAGTAAGGTGCTGCTGCTGCTGCTGCTGCAAGGCCTAGAGTGATGCTGAAATGATGCCCGATGCCATGACAATGTCAGATGATGCAGGGTGTGAAGAGTGTGGCTGCATCAGGAAACGAGCTGGTGTCATCAGCCTGTACCGTGTTCATGAGGATAGACTGGGTTGTGGTGGTGTGTGCAGGTGCAGCAAGTACATTGCTGACAGGCAGGGCTGGGATGATGAATGCATCATCAACATGTCAGGTTATGAAGTTGTTGTTGCAGATGCATGAGTGAACCTGCAAAAATTCATCACGTCTGCAACAGAAGCAGAGCAAGAAGAAAGAGCGGAAGAAGAAGAAGAAGAAATTAATCATCAGAATTCAAGTATGAGGAACACACACAAACATAGGAAAAAAATCATCTTAAATAGATACCTATAGGATCACTGGAGTCAAATTGGGCCTGCTTATTAGCCCAATGAGCTGTCACCATAATCATTTCCACAGCACCATTTCATCTCTACTGATGCTGTTATCACTGTAAATGTTGCTACTGGCGGTCTCAGACTGGAATCACTTTTTTGCTCTGAAACACCTCATGTTTATAGGAAAAAAATCGCATTCCATTACTTATTTCAGCCAATAACAATCCATGTAAGTATCTCTAGTGATGTGGTTTGTTGGTACGATGACACTAGCACACAACTGTATGTAGGGGATACTGTATTACCTTGTCTCTGCTGGTGTTCTTAAATAGGTACGTGTACGTGCTGGTCTGTCACGAAAGCAGTGGTGGAATGCTCAAGTATCTGGTGATGAAAGAGAAGAACATTTTTCTGGGGTTTTGAGGACTGCAGTGCACCAACTGTGAGTACTACCCGTGCCTTAGATGCCACTGGCCAGTGTGTGTACTGGCCAGATCTTGGTGCAGTGAGCATCTCTGCAATTCTGACAAAATAATACTGACTATCTAGACTTTGACCCTCAATACACTTATGCATCCTCTGTAGTAAACCCCTCAGAATACATAATTTTATATGAGCATACCAACAGTTCAAGTCTGTGAAATCAGTTTCCATGCTAACAATTAAAACTATAGACAGGCAAATAATAGTTCACCTTAGATCAGCACCTGTCAAACACAGCTAAGTCTCCAGACAACGTGGAGTGCCCCATGGGCAACTGATGCACAGTATGGGATAACTGAGCTATGTGTATGTTAATAACAAAATAAAGTCAACACTCTACCTCCATAGCAATCCATGTATGTGCATGTGTTTTAGTGTTGGCTTTGGCAGTTTGTGTTACGTGGGTTGACATTTGGAAGAAGTAGAGTCTGTAGGTACTCTGGCTGATTTGGGACTCTGTCACAATCGAATGGTAAAGATATACATGTGGTAATGTGAGCAATAAGAGCATATATATACTTGTACATTTATGTATAGGACATGGAAAAATATGGGAAAAATCAGAAAAACCCAAAATGTGGAAAAAACAGAAAAAAATGTTGAAAAATATGTAAATAATAGAAAAAAAATATTTAAAGAATAGAGGATATGATTCAGCCATTTTTGAAAGGACCTTAGTCTAAGATCTTAAGTTTTCAAGAATGAAGGAAAACAGTCTGTGGGTAAATGTAAATGACCTGTGACTAGGGCCTCCCGTCGGGTAGACCATTCACTGGGTGCAAGTCTTTCGATCTAACGCCACTTTCGTGACTTGCGCATCAATGGGGATGAAATGACGATGATTAGGACAACCCAACACCCAGTCCCTGAGTGGAGAAAATCTCTGACCCAGCCAGGAATCGAACCCAGGCTCTTAGGATTGACATTCTGTCGCGCTGACCACTCAGCTACCGGGGGCGGACATTCTGTGGCTGAATATATGGAATGTAACAGAATTTAAAGAACAGAATAAAATGGATATTTTGCTATTACTGCAGTTGTCAGGTTTTGCAATCTCTTTGAAAAAAATAAGTCCAAAATCTTGCAATAAGGTCCTTTTCTTGAGCAAGTAACTCATATGCATGGTCAGGTTATGTTTTTAGTAGTGTTTTAAGTTGTTGCTTTTTCACTCATACATTTTCACAGTATTGCAACTCTTATTAAAGTACTTACAAAATGGGTTCATTGGTCACCATGTACAGCAGTAGCAGCAGCATTGTTATGTACAGGCCATTACATCAAATCATCATAGAAATATCTGTATATATGTTGCGTATAATCAAGTAAACGCTGAAGACCTGGCACTTTGTTCCTGTTAATAGCCCCTGATCCAGTGTAAGCCTTTTCAAAATTAAAAACAACAGATACTTTCAGAATAAAAGATTGAATTATGCCATAACACCCAGCTGTAGCTTATTATGTTCAGAACATATTAAACTGAAAGATCTGTATTGTGCATTATCAATTGTCACTTATAGATTCTGTCACTGGCATCAATATGTGAGAGGAGTACACTATGGATTTATTGAGTATTTGTGCAAGAACTGTGTAAATATTGATCAAGTGGAGCAATGTATCAGTGCCTTTATTCTTCATGTACCAAAGTGTGTAATTATAAAATCAGTGGAGACTGGATTTGTTGGAGGAACGCCCATGTATGTAATTGCACCTATAGGTTTGAACATGATTCAAGCTGAACTGCAAGCATATAAAAGACAATTATTTGGATCTTTCTGAAAAGCTGAATGATTGTGTGTAAAATAAAAAAAAGTTCTATAAAGTTGTTCTTATTTACTTCCACCCTATAATAACTTTAATTATGAAAGGATGAAATAATAATAATAATAAAAACACAGATATGGCAAATTATCTCATAATGTGGTATAAGAAACAATATTTTTTTCTTTTTTTGAAAAATAAAAAGAGTTTGCATAAATGCATGATGGTTTTGTTTTTTATATAACAGCTACCGATCAACTACACAATAGGTTACAACAGCACAAATACGTTATATCAGTAACAATACTTTTTTTTTTTTTTTTTTTTCAAGAAAGAGATCGCACGTCTGCAGAATGATTTTATTTACACAACAGCAGTTGATCAGCTAGGAGAGATATATTATACTAAGATGATTTTTAAAAAATTGTTTACAATATTTACTGTGTATAGGGACTAGCAGCAGCAGCTGAAGAACCACACACATACACAAAAACACACGAAATATATACAATACCCTTACAAGCACACACAGTGTGCAGTCGTGTGCATGGTACAAGCAATCATATGTACAAATTCACATGCACACACACATCTACAAAACTATAACAAACACTTCACAAAACACACCCACCCACCCACCCACACCACACACACACACACACACACACACACACACACACACACAGTTCAGTTGTAGTACATGTATGTACCACATGGCCCTGTGACCAAAAGACTACTTGCTGCTCCACATGAGAGGACTCACCATTAGAAAACAGACACTTCTTATAGCCTTCAATTGTGAGAGTCTGTGAGGCAGTGCGATGCACACCCTTGGCCCATCTCTGGATGGCACCTGCATCTACACAACATATACATATCTTTGATCTGAGCCCTACAAATCCTACAATCTGTGAGCCATTTGCTTCATCCTTCATCAAGCTGATAACCCTCTTGTTCTGAGGTGTTACGCCAGTTAGGATTATCAGTTATAAATCAAAACATGTCGAATTTCTTGGGATTGCACCTAATTATGGATCACAGCCTTTCACCCAGTGTATGAAACTGTCTATATCCATCTAAAATAATTTGACATCAGTGAACTTCATTTTTGCAAATTTGTAATGGAATTGGTACATATGTAGCTTTAAGAAGTCAAGGATACACATACTAATATTGACAAGCTTAGTAAACTCCACTGAAACCTCAGCAACTTCCAGTGCAACTAGTCCTCCATTGAAGATCGTGGCCTGCTTAAAATCTGACCTGGTGCCATAATCTTTTGCACCACACTGGCCATCCCAATAGTAGACTGAATGAATATCATGACAGTTTCTAACATTTTACATGGTTTTGCCAAAAACCAAATTATTCATTTATTTATAAAAATCTTTTTCAAAATCACACATCATGAGAGCCCTCTGCTTGGTGTTTCAATCAATATACTTCTTCAACCTGGGATGCTGCTTGAAGGAGAAGCTGTGGGTGATTCTAAGAAGTTGCATCCCCAACCAGAGGCATTGCGGGAGATTTATGGAGTGTAAAATGTGTCTCTGCTTATTTCCTCACATTATCATCAGCTTGGGAATGGAACCATTTAACTGGACTAGGTGTTCAGGACACAATAGCAGGTCATTGCGTGCATTATGTAAATAAGCAGGACATTCCATATCTGCCTCCAGGATATATCCCCTACCAGCATATGCAGCCATGTTTAGGATCATATCCTTCAAATTTACAATTTCATCTTTTGACAACTATCGGAACCTTCAGAACAGCGAGATCATTGAATGGTCTCTTCATAGAAAATGTTCACATCTGAGTAAAGTATGTAACACAAATTGTCAGATTGCCTGTACTCCCCCTCACTCAGTCACAAGTTATTCACCTTGGCATACCTGTGGATGCATAGGCAAAGTCCTCTGCAAGTCCCGCATTTGAATAAAAGCAACATATCTGTGTATCACATATAGATACCATCCCATGACATATCGAGGTTGGTAACGGAATGACAAGTTCTCATCTAATGCCAATAGTGGTTATGTGGGATCTGGCAGGCCCAATGGTGTGTGCCTGCAGAGCCACACCTTCAGTGACTCTGGACTACGAGCAGTCTGCCACTGCAATGTAGGATGGCCAGTGGCAGCCACTCAGCCCACATGCACTTGGAGGCTCATTGCTACAACACCATTATTCGTGCCTTTGTGCAGAGAGTCTCACCCTTATTGACACTGTGTGGCTGGGTTCTATTTCTTGCTGGATTATTTGCAATGGGTCTTTGTTTGCCTTGAGAAATACAAGTTAAGTAAATCATCTGTTTATTGTGTTAACTTGTCTGCTAATCATTTCTGCTCCTGTCTGGCTTTCCTATGATGACAGTTGCCACACCATTCTGTAGCCCATCTCTCCTTACCATTGTGTACAAGGCCTTTCACAACAATTTCAACATCAATCAACAGTTCGAGGTTGATATGTGTCTTTTTTTAAAACAGCATCCCACAAAAGGCTCAGTACAGTGTAACATGTGGTGTCACCGCCAGACACCACACTTGCTAGGTGGTAGTTTAAATCGGCCGCGGTCCATGTAGTACATGTCGGACCCGCGTGTCGCCACTGTGATCGCAGACCTAGCGCCACCACCAAGGCAGGTCTCGTGATACGAGAGTGGACTCGACCCCAGTTGTACTAGAACCAAGCTACCGCCCAGTTGTACGCGAACCTAGCTATCGCCCAGTTGTACGAAGCCTTTCTCTCTCATTAGCCGAGAGACAGAATAGCCATCAGCTAAGTTAATGGCTACGAACTAGCAAGGAGCCAATTGTATCAGTGCCTATAGCTTACGAGTATTCAAGAGAGATGTATTCCGAGGAATCAATAAAAGTTAAGTAAAAAGCATCTACATACTTTTCTTCTTATTCATTCATAAGTTTTTATGTTCCAGACTTCACGCCCGTATGCTTATTGCCGTGCGTGCACTATCGGCCACAGCGTTAGTTTAGCATTCCTTTTCAGCAATCCACATCACGGTGTCGGTCCAGCTACCGACACTACAATTATTGGCGACGAGGATGGGATCTTTTTCTGATTGCTTACATTTATTTCTGATTGCTTACATTTATTTGTGTCATGGCTTCGCCACATTCTCCAGATGTACTGTCCGAATTTTATCGCTTGCAGACTCAGCAGACGCAGGCGTTACTGGATGCCCTTGGACAGCTCGTCCAGGGTCAACGTACCATTCAAACCGATGCGGCCGCAGCCGCTTTACCGCTACCGCAGCCACAACCTGCCGGCACCGCCTTTTAGGCACTACGACCCGAACCACGAGACCTGGCAAGAGTGGTCTCGTCAGTTCGCCTTTCACCTTGCTGCCTACAGAATTCAAGGTAATGAGCGGCAGCCGTTTTTGCTTTCTTGTGTCGGTGTGTCCACATACCGTGTGATAGTGAAATTGTTTCCCCGCCGCGACGTAGCAACTTTGTCCTACGAGGAAATTTTGTCTGCATTAGATGCCTATTTCAAAGAAACAGTTAATGTGGTTGCAAAACGGTATACGTTTTTCCGTACAAAACGTACGGCCGGTCAAACTAATAGGGAGTGGGTAGCAACATTGCAAGGACTTACTAGGGACTGTGCCTTTGAATGTGACTGTGGTCTTTCTTATTCAGATACAATGGTGCGTGATGCAATTGCACAGAACGTTTCTGATGTTCGTATACGGGAGCAAATTTTGAAACTGGTTAATCCCTCCCTTCAACAAGTGATAGACATATTGGATAGACAGGACACACTTGACTGTGCTCAGGAATCTTTTGAAACTTCGCCAGCTGTGTGTAACATTAACCGGCCCGCCGGGCGCGCTCGCGCAACGCGGCCCGGTCAACTGCCCTCGCGGCCGTCCGCACAGCTGCCGCCGCGTGCTAAGCCAGGTGTGCCGCGCCAGCCCACAAATGCAGTGAAATCATGCCCGCGGTGTGCTACTAGACATTCGCGTGAACATTGCCCGTCACGCCAAGCTATTTGCTTTTTCTGCAATAAGAAAGGACATGTTCAAAGTGTTTGCCAGAAAAAGCTCAGATCAGACAATCACAATCATTCCAGGCCCTTTGCTTCGCGCCGGAATCGAACCAAGGACACTCAGGCTCGTGGACCTTCGCCTATGGACATTCATGTCGTTAATTCCACTTCGTCCAGTGACCCTTACTCTAACAGTAACTGTGTTCGTCCCACAAAACCTGTGCGTCGACGTCGCCGGAAATCACGTCAATTAGCCAGTGATTCTGTATCAGTGTCTGTTCCAATTGCACAAAACAGTCGCTCTTGTCGTCAGCAGGACAATAAACTTTTTGTGGACTTAGACTTTGAAGGCAAAGTGATACCATTCCAGCTCGATACCGGAGCTGCAGCTTCATTGCTCAATCACGACACTTACAAACAACTGGGCAAACCTCCGTTGCGTTCCGCAAATGTTAAGCTAACTACATATTCCGGACAGAACATTCCTGTGTTAGGACAGTGCAGCCTTCTTGCAACATACAAGGGACAAACAAAACTTGTGTCATTTTACGTTCTTCGTTCTTCTTCTTCTGTGAACTTGTTTGGTCTAGATTTATTTCATTTGTTTAACATGTCTATTGTAAATCAGGTCCTCTCAGTGAATCAGACTGTGCCTACAGACAGTGTTTCTCGGCTGTGTGACGAATTTGCAGACATTTTTGCACCGGGCTTAGGTTGCGCTAAAAACTATGAAGCACATTTAGAACTGAAGGTCAACGCGCAACCGAAATTTTTCAGAGCGCGCAATGTTCCCCACGCATTGCGTCAGGGGGTCGCAAGAACATTGAACAATGTAGAATCACAAGGTGTGAGTGAATGCGCGCACTGCCTCTTTCATTTCAGCTCCGCTTCATCGCTTATGCCGTAAAGGTGTTCCGTTCGTCTGGACGCCGGAATGCGAACGCGCCTTTCGCCAGTTGAAATCGGCGTTGCTTTCTAATACTTGCCTTACGCCTTTCGATCCCCAGAAACCCCTTTTGTTGATGGTAGATGCATCGGATTTCGGGATCGGTGCTGTGCTTGCGCACAAAGTTGGCTCACATGATCGCCCTATTGCCTTTGCGTCCAAATTGCTCTCGTCTGCGCAAAGAAATTATTCACAGATAGAGAAAGAAGCTTTGGCTCTCGTGTTTGGTGTTACTAAGTTCCATGATTTCTTGTATGGTCGTCACTTTACCATCATCACAGATCACAAACCTTTGACATCGCTTTTTCATCCGACCAAGCCTGTACCTCCACGTACAGCGCAGAAATTCATTCGCTGGTCTATTTTCCTCTCGCAGTACCGCTACGATATCTTGTATCGGTCCACTGCTAAGCACGGAAACGCCGATGCGTTGTCCCGTTTGCCTGTTGCTGAGGATAAAGCATTCGATTCTTCCGAACTTGCTTGCATGTTCATTGATTCGGAAACCGATGAAGTGGTAGAATCGTTTCCGATTGATTTTCGTCGTGTCGCTACAGCCACAGCTGCTGACCCTGTCCTTGCTACTGTTTTACGTTTTGTTGCTACGCAATGGCCTTTGTCAAAGTCTCGGATCGAGGATCCGTTGGTTCGCCGATTTTTTGCTCACAAGGAGAGACTTTTTGTTCGACGTGGTGTTTTGTTGTTGCGTTCTGATAATGATCAGTCCAGAGTCGTGGTCCCACGTTCGTTACAGTCCTCTGTTTTACGGCTTCTTCATCAAGGACATTGGGGTATAGTGCGAACGAAACAACTTGCTCGTCAGCACTGTACTTGGTTCGGAATCGATGCTGCGATTACGAATATGTGTTCTTCGTGCCCGGCGTGTGCCGAACAACAGTCCGCACCGCCGCGGAAAGTCTTTGCGTGGCCAAAAGCCACTTCCCCTTGGCAACGCTTGCACATTGATTTTGCTGGTCCATTCTGGAATGCTCGATGGTTGGTTCTGGTCGACGCCTTCAGTAATTTTCCTTTTGTTGTCCGGATGTCTTCCACGACGTCCTCCGCCACCATCCAAGCGTTGTCTGCTATCTTTTGCATTGAAGGTCTTCCGCAGACTATTGTTTCCGACAATGGCCCACAATTCATGTCCGCAGAATTTCAGTCATTCTGCCAGGCCAATGGTATTCAACATCTGACTTCCGCGCCGTTTTCGCCTCAGTCCAACGGTGCCGCTGAACGATTGGTCCGGACTTTCAAGTCACAGATGTTGAAATTGAAAGAGTCGCATTCTCGGGAGGACGCATTGTTGCTCTTTTTGTCTTCGTATCGCTCTCAGCCCCGAGATGGTCGCTCGCCGGCTGAGTTGCTCCACGGTCGTCCTCATCGCACCTTGATGTCTTTGCTGCATCCGCCGCATCAGGTTCCTGCGCAGCGGCAGACTCCTGCTTTTGCTCCAGGCGACGTTGTATTTTATCGCAACTATCGAGGTTCACGGCGTTGGCTCGCAGGGCGCATTCTTCGCTGCCTCGGCCGCGCGATGTATTTGGTTTTGGGGGCCTCTGGTGAGGTGCGTCGGCATCTCAATCAGCTGCGCCTCTGTCGTCGCTCGGGTTCTGCCGCTCCCCGTCTGCTTTCAGCGACGGTGCCGTCCGGTCAGCGCCCTGGGGACCCATCTACTGGCTCGCCTCATCCCCAGGTGTTACCGACGATGCCTTCCATTTTGCCCCATGGCGACGCGCCGCCGCCGCCGCTGCAGCAGCAGCAGCAGCCGCCGCCGCCGCCGACCGCATTCGACGCTTCGTTGCAGCCGCCAGGCGCCTCCCAGGGTCACGCGCCGCCGATCGCTTCCCGTGACCAGCTGTCCTCCGCCATGGAACTCCCGCCCGCTCCGGACCACATGACGTCATCGCGCGTCGGCTACCCCGACGCCATGGACATCGACCCTTCGGTCCCTCATGTCTTATTACGGGCGCATACACCGCATGTTGACGTGCACCCTGGACTAGTTTTGCAGGCGTTTCCTAGCTCCCCTCGGACCGGATGGCCGGGTGCGGGTGGCACAGCCTCGCCTGTTGTTAGGCTCCCCACCTCATCGCATACGTCAACATGTGGTCCTCCCCACGGCGGGCGGAAGCCTTATTACACGACCGTTCGCCGATTTGCGGGGGAGGAATGTGGTGTCACCGCCAGACACCACACTTGCTAGGTGGTAGTTTAAATCGGCCGCGGTCCATGTAGTACATGTCGGACCCGCGTGTCGCCACTGTGATCGCAGACCTAGCGCCACCACCAAGGCAGGTCTCGTGATACGAGAGTGGACTCGACCCCAGTTGTACTAGAACCAAGCTACCGCCCAGTTGTACGCGAACCTAGCTATCGCCCAGTTGTACGAAGCCTTTCTCTCTCATTAGCCGAGAGACAGAATAGCCATCAGCTAAGTTAATGGCTACGAACTAGCAAGGAGCCAATTGTATCAGTGCCTATAGCTTACGAGTATTCAAGAGAGATGTATTCCGAGGAATCAATAAAAGTTAAGTAAAAAGCATCTACATACTTTTCTTCTTATTCATTCATAAGTTTTTATGTTCCAGACTTCACGCCCGTATGCTTATTGCCGTGCGTGCACTATCGGCCACAGCGTTAGTTTAGCATTCCTTTTCAGCAATCCACATCACGGTGTCGGTCCAGCTACCGACACTACATAACATAAGGCAGGATCCAGTGCATATGTGTCCAGACACACACTCCAGAATTTCTAAACAATGTCTGTGAGCAGGTGCACATCTGTCTCCGTGTGCAATTTAGCATACCCCTCTAAATCAGAGATGTTGAACTCCTGCCAAGTATTCACCACGTGCCTATACTCCACATCCATTATGGCAGTGCCTATGAGTTTGCTGGTGAATGCATTTATATTGGGAAATATGGTTTCGCAGAGTCTCTCCATCAAATCAAGGTATTCAATGGAAAGACCCCCTTCTTCATTACAAGCTTAAACTGTGTATCCTCAGCAAATGCAGATCGAGTGATAAGTATATCCTCTTGATGCATAGTCTTGGCAAGTTTCTCAAAAGATGCCTACATAAATTGTAGTGAATCCAGGAAGCAGATCGATATTCTTGGCATCATTCACTTGGAGAATGAAATGTATTTTTCTGCATTTTCAGGTATGATATTGATCTTACCATTCTCCAACCTGAAGGCATCCAAGTGCTCAACAAGAAAGTGAACATCGTACGAGCTCAAATTATGGAAGAAGAGAAGCACATGTCATGGCAGTTTGTACTGCAGGTTGCATGTGTTGTGAGCTGCACTGCAGAACATTCTTATTAGATGACAGTTGTCTCTACATGGAGTTTCCACTTTTCCAACCAAAGGCAGGTCACAAATATGACACTTAACTGCTTGCTTATATAAGGAATCATTCTTGTGTGAGGTGTCCACTGGAATATTTTTGCTATAAAGGCCATCAACATCCCATGCAAGTTTTTTAACCTCAGAGAGTAACTATCTTGCCGGATTATCCCTGCCAAACGAGTCAAATTTGTTGCAACTGTAATCATATGGGCATACCATCTGATACACTGCCACACATGGTACGCACCATTCTATGAAAGTGATGTGAGAGGCGCTGGGATCACCTTCACAATGTGCCACAGGAACTAGTAAACACTCAGAGTCGGTGTATAGTAGAAAGCGACATCATTTCTGGTGGTGGGCGTTCTTAAACTTTAAGACCTTTTTATTCTCAGTGGGCACTTCTACACATACTGGTTTCTGGCTCGAGCAATCAATTAGACATTTTTCTAAATATTCATGTTTAGTAAAAGAACTGAGGTATCTGCAGAAAAAGGGACAGTTATGCTCATATTTACTCATTTGGGCCGAAAATAGGGGGGGGGGGGCACTTGTTTTTGATCCAAATGTAGTGTTGCTTCTCGCATTTGGAGAAGAGCAATAAATTTACGTGATTAGCACACTGATTGGCTACTTTGGAAAAGTAGAGGGGCCCAACTACCTTATGCTTCACATCTTCTGGCTTGCTTTTCTTCTCATGTACAGGCAGATCATAAATGTGAACTGAGTAATCAGGGTTCTGCCTCTCGAATTTTGACAGGTCTGGGATTGTGACAGGGAGTGAGATGCCTTCAAATGCCTGCAGATGTTATATATCCGGTACTCACCTGTATGACATGCATCATTTGGATAATTTCTATTGCAAGCCAGAAGCTACCATGAAAAGCAGTATTCATCCTTCTCATCTAGATTCTGGACATTAATACATGCCTGTTTAGCAACAATATCATCTAAGACAGGGATGAAATGGGAGCTCTCCCCCTTAACTGGATCAAAAATGTTTGAGTGCACATCAAGCTAGTGTTTGCGGCTGAATGCCTTACTAGGTCCTCTTATCTTCATATCAGAAAGAAGCTTTAGTATGATGCTCTCAGTAAATGTTCCATACCACTCTGCAATCAACATGTCCCGTGATATCGCACCATCTTTTCTTCATAGGTTGACGATACTTGCCTCTGCAGCATCATTGCTATCTCCTTCAGGGAGGGTGTAACAGCTCACAGTAGAGAACTGCTTTGCACCTGATAGTTGGACAGCTAGGCATTGACAATTTCAGGGAGCTCCCTTCCCAACACTGCTTGGCATGCTCGAAGGAAGGTAACTAGATCTCGAAATCCAGCATTGACGTTATCAATCAATGAAGGTCATATCCCTGAAAGCAACAGCAACCACAGAGTAGTCTAATGTGGCTACATAATTTATCTGCTGTTGGTTAACAAGATGGGGTGTGGGGCTGCTACCACTAGAACTTGGACAGGGTGATGGACCGCCTTGCTACCACTAGGCTGGGGCCAGTAGCCTGACGACCCCGGCTGGGCCAGCTGGAGTGGCCGTGCGGTTCTAGGCGCTACAGTCTGGAACTGAGCGACTGCTACGGTCGCGGGTTCCAATCCTACCTCGGGCATGGATGTGTGTACAGTCCTTAGGTTAGTTAGGTTTAATTAGTTCAAAGTTCTAGGCGACTGATGACCTCAGAAGTTAAGTCGTGTAGTGCTCAGAGCCATTTGAACCATTTTTATTTGACCCCAGCTGAGGCAATGGCGATGACATCAGAGGCACCACCCTGCTACTGTTAGACTGAGGTGATGTAGATGTTGATGCCCACATCAATGAAGGGGCCAGCAATACTGCTGTGGGCTCACTTCCTTCTGCAATGGAAGAAGAAGCGAAGTTAATTAGTATCACACAAAGATACACGCAATAGAGATGTATATCCACCAATAACAATTAAATTCTGATACTTACATTGAGAGTCATTGACGATAAACGCTTTCAGGTACTGAAGACGGTGTGACAGTGATGACTTTGACGACACCACACTGTTATTGCTAGGTCAGGGGCGGCAGCCTAATGGCCCCAGCTGAGGTGACACAGTGGTCGACGGCGCCACCCAGCTATCGCTAGGCCGATGTGACTCAGACGTTGATGACACCATCAATTAAGGGTCCAGTGGAGGTGTTGTGAGCCCACCTCTTTCTGTAATGGAAGAAGAAGCGAAACCGATCAGTATCACACACAGATACACGCAATAGGCAAGCACATCCACCAATAATAATTGACTTCCGATACTTAGTCAAGGTTCACTGATGATAAGTATTTTCAGTGACTCATCATCCTCATTATTAACTATACTATTAGATATGTTGAAACAGCTTTTGAATGAATTCTGTTTCTACTTCACTTGCAATATCAGCATCAAATGAACACATAAAAAAACACTGTATGCAATCATAAAAAAACAATTATTAATGTTGATGGAAGAAGTAATAATACTGCTACTTAAGAACCTGCCTCTCAACGACTAGTGTCATCCTCATGAGCTCTGAGAGGGAAATGGCGTCATTGGCACCTGCTGTGCCAGATCAGTATCGATCCGTTCTCCTATAGCAGAAAAAAACAAAGGAATAAGTAAGTATCATATGAAACATAAAAAAAACTGCATACATATACAGAAAAAATATATTATGTTCACCCTCGTGTAAGTCATTAATGATAAATGCTATTATCTCATCACCGAAAAGTGGTGACGTTATACTTGAAATCAAGCTGTCATTGACTGACAAACGAGCGCGGTTACCAGAGCCTTCGTCATCATCTTGTGCGGAATTTAAGGGCAGCAGTAACGTGGGGTTCTATGGTGTAATAGTTAGCACTCTGGACTTAGAATCCAGTGATCCAAGTTCGAGTCTCGGTGGAACCTTGCGATGTGTTTTGCGATCGTTTGTGGAAATGTGGCTGAGCTGATCGTTGAAGTGGTATACACTGAATTTTTGGTAGGACCATGTAATACAAATTGTCATTAGCTGTCTACAGTAGAACTGGAGCATGTCATGGTTGTTCAGACTGCAATGAGCAGGAGCCATTCAGCGCTGATTTAATTACAGGCGGCACATGCTCTTGGGTGCAGCTACGCATGTACCAAGAGAAGTAGAAGTCTGCGTATACAGTGCTGACGTCCATGCTTTTTGTGAGAGCGAGAGGCGCAAGTTTGCATGTACCACTATGTATGCACTCTTCATGAGAGTGGGAGTTAACGGTAGTTCATATACTTAGATACGAGAAATCCAACACTGCTACATGCGTATTCATGGTGCTTGTAATCCAATACCTCCGTGTGTGGTGTACACTCGGTACTGCAGTAATGTTCCAGCATATCTAATCAAACTCGTGCTGCATGTCTGTTCTTGCTGCTTTCTGCCAGTGCCTGCTGGTATGATGTCTCCTGCCTAATGACACATCTACTTTGCAAGGAATTCCTGGCACTTCTTCTTTTCATGAGGAGTGCAGCAGAATGTGTAAGTTAAATGCTCACCCAAAGCCTGTAAATGAGGAAGTGGAAAATAAGAAGTTAGTAAATAAATACAAAGCTTTTTTAAGAAACAATTTATTCATTAGTAAGCCAACTGAAAAATAGTTGTACATTTTCTGAAGCATTCATAAACCCATGTTGTTCATATCTCTTCTACTTCAGCTACTTGAGGGCAGGACATCCTTCTGCTTTCACATTCGGTATAGATACACATTTATAAATTTCTTGAAACCAGGAAATATTATCACAGCCTTTGACATAAACAATACTGTCTCTATGATCATACATCCAGAGTGACAACACATATCTTCATACGACACCCTTTCACCAACCCAGCAATTGAATCAACCACGTCGCCGTTTCTTGGGTTTAGCACACTGTGCTGAGCTAAACAATTTGGGTGCCACAGCTGTGCTGGCGTAAGCTGGCGCTAGCACACCATGCGACAGAGAGTTTGCGAGAAGATCGACAGAGGCCAAAAACAGACTCACAGGAAACGCGCCACCAGCGCCCTCTCAGCTGCCAGTATTTAGATCGGCGCTGCAGACCGGAGGGAGAGTGTGTCGCACTGAGTGAGTTCCAGTGTCATCAGTCGCAGCCCAGTGGGAATCACAGTAGCTGTTAGCTCCACTACTAAGTGAGAGACAGGCAGCACATAACAACCCTAATAATGTACATAGTGGACTTTGTACTTTACCAGCAGTGAGGCTAACGTGGACTATTACAGAGAGCTTGTACCACAACACAATCTTGAGATATGCAACTTCCTATTCTTATGAATAAAGAATCCAGTTAATGCGTGCAGTTTGCGTTACAGAAAGAGGATACCGGCCGCCAAACAACATCCTCTCCTTGCTTCCAACGGTACAGCTCTTTAGAGACAACGAGACGACATAAAAGATGGCGACGAGAATCCTTTCTTGAAGAAGGATTTGGTTGCTTCTCTTATGTTTCAGATTGCAGGGGTGATCGTATTCAGGTGCTTGCTAAATTTTTGTTGTGTTATTGCTCCAGCAGGGGAGCTGCAGGACTAATCAAACTTCTCTTTTCACAGGCTTTGCTTGCTTTTTTTGCTATAATGTATTTGTGTAAACCATGGCTACCCCGCCCCCTCCACCCACTGCCCCTGCGCCTCAGTCGCAGACGGCCAATGTGATGGACCTAACTCAGGCTTTTCAGTTTTAGAACCGACAAACTGCTGCCTTGCTGACGAAGGTATAACAACTTCTGGCTGCACAAGCAGCGTCGGCCGCACAACAACAGAAGCCAAGCGTCCGACACACCCATCAAGTGCCGCCGACCAGCATACCACGATTCCGGCAATTTAACGACACAGAAGAGGAATAGCATTGATACCTGACACAGTTCCAAGTTCATTGTGCAGTTAATTGAGTTCATTGTACTGTGAAGCTACAATACTTCCTTTCGATTGCGGCGTCCCCAGAGTTTAGGACAATACAAAAACTATTCCCAACTCCGTCTCCTGACGAACTCAGTTATGGCGAAGTAATCGCTGCATTAACTCAGTACTACGACCAGCAAGTTCAAGTAGCTGCAGCCAGAGATCAGTTTTTTCGTTTGCAGAAAAAGCCGGAACAGACGTACCATCAGTGGTATTCAGAGTTAACGGGCATGACTAGGAAGTGTAAATTTAAGTGTATTTGTGGCAACTTTTACAGTGACTTAATGATTAGGGGTGCTGTAACATTCAGTGTCTCCGATAGTAGAATACAGGAATGGATCCTAAAGTACTCTGATCTTTCACTTCCTCAAGTGTTGCAAATCTTAGGGCAATATGATTCGGGCGCCATAGCGGCCGATAAGTCTGACCAGGCCCCGATTTGTCGGGTCGAGTCGCCCCTTGCTCGCGACCGCCCCAAGCAGCAACAACAGCGAGCGCCTACACAGCCGCGAGATCTGCCACGTAAACATGTAAACAGACCCGTGAACTTATTGAGGTCTTGCCCT
Source organism: Schistocerca piceifrons (assembly GCF_021461385.2). NCBI lineage: Eukaryota > Metazoa > Arthropoda > Insecta > Orthoptera > Acrididae > Schistocerca > Schistocerca piceifrons. The sequence goes on along the minus strand of NC_060149.1, from coordinate 834,592,948 downwards.
AGATGTTTTGATCGACATAAAAGACAAGACTGCCCATCACGTAACGCAACGTGTTACACGTGTGAAAAAAAAGGGTGAGTCCAACCAGTTTGTTTGCAACGGCATAAAAACGCCAATTTTGCCCGCTCCCATAAGAAACAGGCTCGTGCCCATGCAGTGAACGTTTTGTTTCCCAAATCTATAGAAGGTTCTGACAAAAGTAAGGTTGTGCCTCCTTCTCGCCCTAGTGCTCTGTAATGAAGTTCTAACAAACTATTTATCTCATTCCGAATTGCTGGTCGTCGTGTGAACCTTCAGTCAGACCCAGATGCATCAGCTACTTCGCTTAATCGTTCCACATTCGAACAGTTAGGCTCACCACGTTGTCCTAAATCCAGCAAGCACCTCACTGCTTGTAATGGAGAGGAAATCCCCCCCCCCCTCCCCCCAAAAAAAGTGTGTGAATTTCCAAGGGACCAAACTGCTGAGGTCATCGGTCCCTAGACGTACACACTACTTAAACTTAACTTATGCTAAGAACAGCACACACACCCATGCCCGAGGGAGGACTCGAACCTCTGGCGGGAGGGGCCATGTAGCCCATGACATGGCGCCTTAAACCGCGCGGCCACTCCGCGCGGCAAAGAAATTACAGTGCTTGGACAGTGTAGTTTGCCTACCACTTACAAATCTCTCACCAGGACAGTGAATTTTACTGTGTTGAAATCAAGAGGCATTGAGAACATATTCGGTTTAGATGCCTTTGATTTGTTTGGCCTTAGCATCCACGACAATGTACTGTCGGCCTCTACATTTGTACCACAAGACAGTGTAGATAGCTTGCTTAAAGAATTTCCTGAACTGTTTTCAGAAGGAATGGAAAAGCTAATAACATAATGTTACATTGAAAGACAATTTAGCCGGCCGCTGTGGCCGAGCGGTTCTAGGCGCTTCAGTCCGGAACCGCGCTGCTGCTACGGTCGCAGATTTGAATCCTGCCTCGGGCATGGATGTGTGTGATGTCCTTAGGTTAGTTAGGTTTAAGTAGTTCTAGGTCTAGGGGACTGATGACCTCAGACGTTAAGTCCCATAGTGCTCAGAGCCATTTGAACAGCCTGAGTTTTTCTGGGCCTGCCCTGTTCCAATTGCTTTAAGAAACAAAGTAGTCAGTGAATGGAAAGAATTGCAAAATAATGGTGGAATTGCTCCCATTCAAGTTAGTCAGTGGGCAAGTCCACTAGTTTTGCTCCCTAAGCCTTCTGGTCGCATTCGCGTTTGTGTTGACTTCAAGTCTACATTCAACCGACAGACAGTAGTTGACTCTTACCTCGCCCTGAGGAACTCATGGACAGGCTTGGTGCAAGACATTACTTTTGTTCAAAAATGTTCAAATGTGTGTGAAATCTTATGGGACTTAACTGCTAAGGTCATCAGTCCCTAAGCTTACACACTACTTAACCTAAATTATCCTAAGGACAAACACACACACCCATGCCCGAGGGAGGACTCGAACCTCCGCCGGGACCAGCCGCACAGTCCATGCATGACTGCAGCGCCTTAGACCGCTCGGCTAATCACACGCGGCGACATTACTTTTCTAAGATAGATTTGCGTGATGCCTATTTGCAAATTCCACTGGATGAAGTATCACAGAAAGTGTTTGTTGTAAATACACACTTCGGACTGTTCAAGTATTTGCGTTTGCCCATCCGCAGTGCTTCCGCTGACTGCAAAAGCGCCATTTTGCTAAAACTACCTTGACGATATTGTCGTCTCAGGTCGTACACCAGAGGAACACATTGCCAGTTTGCGTGCTCTTTTTCGAGTGTTGTCAGAAGCAGGACTCAAGTGTCGTCTCGAAAAGTGTGACTTTTTTCAAACTGGATTACAGTACTTAGGCCATCTGATAAACAGTCAGGGTGTGCACCCCCTCTAAACTCATTTGCTTGCAATTCGTGACTTGCCTGTTCCTCGCATTGGGTCTGAACTGCCATCAGTACTAGGCAATATGACATACTACATTCGGTTCATACCGAATGCCGCACAGATCGCGGCTCCATTGCATCGCTTGCGTCGCAAAAATGTACGTTTTGTGTGAACTAAAGACTGTCAAGACGCATTTCAGAAACTCAAAAATACTTTGCTTAGTGACAGATGTTTAGTACATTTTGACCCTTCAAAGCCGGTAGTTTTGCTAGTCGACGCTTCTTCTTACGGAATCGGCGTTGTGATTTCGCACAGAATTGGTGCACAATATAGACCTATTGCTTTTGCCTCAAAGTTGTTAACTCAAACTCACTGTAATTACTCTCAAATTGAAAAAGAGGCTCTCGCTATTGTGTATGGTGTGACAAAATTCCATCATTATTTCTATGGTCGGAAGTTATATTTAGTGACAGATCACAAGCCTTTGCAGTCATCCGTCAAAGCCAGTTCCTGCGCACACTGCTCAAAAGATGCAATGCTGGGCTTTGTTGCTTTCGCAGTATCAGTATGAAATTGTGTACTGACCTACAGCAAAGTATGGCAAAGCAGACGCCCTACCGAGCCTTCCAGTTGGCTCAGACCTTGATATTTTTGTATCTGCAGTATCTTGTTGCCAAATCGACGTGCAGGACTCTGAATTGCTGGTATCTTTTCCCTTGAATTACAGAAAAATACCACAGGCTACTTAAGCAGATCCAGACTTCAAGATTATGTTGCATTATATTCGCACGTCTTGACCTCGTTCATTGAACAGTATCCAGAACTCAGCTGTACCTCGATATTTTGCACGTCGGCATAGTCTTTGAATTAAACAGGATGTGATTCTAGTTCAAAATGACAGTGGATAATCGCGTGTGTTTATTCCCAAAGTGTTGCAAAAGGATGTGTTGCGACTGCTCCCCCAAGGACATTGGGGAATTGTTCGCACTAAACAGTTAGCGCGACGGCACTGTACTTCGCAGGGCATGGACTCCCACATTGAGCAGATGACGTAACTGTGTCACGCATGTCCGGAGGACCAATCCGCTCCACCGCGAACATTCTCAGCTTGGCCTAGGACTCAATCGCCATGGCAACGAGTGCATATAGGCTTTGCAGGACCATTTTGGAACTCTCGTGGGCTGATAGTGATAGACACTTTTAGGAAGTTTCCATTTGCGGTGCCTATGGCTTCTACCACATCACGGAGCATCAGTCAAGCATTGTCCTCTGATATTTTGCATCGAAGGTTTACCAGAACTACTTGTGTCGGACAACAGACCACAGTTCACTTCACGTGACTTTGAACAGTTTTTTGACCGCAACAGCGTTAGTCCTGTAACAAGTGCTCCATTTCACCTGCAGTCCAACGGAGAAGCAGAAAACGTCGTACGCACTTTCAAGCAACAGATGGCCAAGCTTTGCACCACTCACACATGGGAACAGGCGCAGCAACTCTTTCTCGCCTCCTATCGCTCCCACCCACGAGACGGACCATCATCAGCGGAACTTCTGCATGGCCGCCACCATCAGACGCTGCTCCTCTTGCTACATCAACAGCAGCATCCGGCGCCGCCAATGGTCGACAAGTATCGCTTGGCGCCGTGTGATCTTGTTCTTTTCAGGGTTTATGGCAACTGTGGGCGATGGGAAACAGGCGTGATCCAGGAACGCATTGACAGTTACACGTATTTGATTGCAGGTCCTGACAATTTGCAGCGCCATCACCAGAACCAAATTCGCGCACGCCATTTGCCCCGTGATTCTGCTGCTTTTCTTCCCCCAGATTCACGTCATCACAGGAGCACGTGGCTTTCGGAGGCGTCCGCTGGTGCCACCAGGGCACCCCAGGAGTGGCGGATGGACGGTGTGCCCTCGCCCCCGCCGTACCCGCTCGCCGACTCGATGGACGTGGACCCGCCATCGCCGTCGCCGTCATCGCCCCAGGAAACTCTCTCAGGCCTGGATGTGTGCCCTTACAGTTATCTGGGGGACGTTCCTGTTGCCTCACAAGCCAGACGTCAGGGTACAGTCGGGAGTATGCCGTCCTCCACTGTCATGGCTCTTGGACCATCTCTATGTCCAGCGCCCTGCCTCCGTCCCCGTTTTCGTTAGCAGCCTCACTACACGACAACGGTGTGGCATTTCGGGGGGGGGGGGGGAGGAGGGGGGAGGAGTGTGCTGGTGCTAGCACACCATGTGGCATAGAATTTTCAAGGAGATTGACAGAGGCCATAAACAGCCCCACAGGAAACGCGCCGCCAACGCCCTCTCGGCTGCCAGTATTTAGATCAGCGCTACGGACCAGAGGGCAAGTCTGTTGCAGTCTGTCACACTGAGTGAGTTCCAGGGTCATCAGTCGCAGCCCAGTGGGAAACGCAGTAGCGGTTAGCTCCGCTACTAACTTAGAGACAGGCAGCACATAGCAACCCTAATAGTGTACATAGCTGACTTTGCACTTCACTAGCAGTGAGGATAAGGTGGATTATTAGAGAGAGCTTGTACCACAACACAATCTTGAGATAAATAACCTTCTATTCTTATGAATAAAGAACCCAGTTAATGCATGCAGTTTGTATTATAGAAAGAGGATACCGGCCACTAATGTTTCGGTTCGAAGAACCCTGTGCCAGGCACTTAAATGTGATTTGCAAAGTATCCATGTAGATGTTGAAACAACATTCTTCCCATGCTTCCCGTGGTACAGCTCTATGGAGATCACGAGACGACACATAAACAACAGTTGTGAAATACGCATGGAGTACTTGTCCGACGTTGAAGAATGCAAGGTACGCCCCATCTTTAAACACAAATCGTCCGCACTCGCCGTAAAACCCTCGTGTGTTTGCAACTGTCTTTGCTCTTTGAGGCATAGTTGTATAATGCGTTGGATGTTGTGTAGCGCCTGTACATTTATACCACAAGTTGTACAATTCCTGTTATCAGCGAGTAGGTTACAGGACAATTATATAGTATGAATGCATACACTGCTGTGCTCACAGGGAAGTTATGGATGATTAGAATTCAATACGTATGGCCACAGTTCCAGTCGTCACCAACTCTCGTTGCTTCGAACGATCTATCAGCACTATTGGTGATAAATTCCTTAAACGTCTGTAGGCTTACCGTGCATCCGAAGCCATCAACAGTCTCCCAATATTAGTTCAATCTTGCCTACGTGTCACACAATAGTCCATACGCGTTTCTGCCCCAGCCGAGCTGTAAATTATCGCACAGAAAAAACTGGGAGTGTAGGTAAACTCTTGCACTAATTAGATTACAACTGTCAAATACGTTTGAATCATTTCCAGGACTCGCCTTTCTGCCTGTCTGCAGTGTTAAAAAAAATAAGCAAGGCGTTTCTAGTCGGGTAGAAGTCTTAAGAATCCATGCTCGGCGTGATGACTGCGGAAGTATCGGGTATTCAAACAATTGCCAAGAACGGAAAGTTATGGGCAGTTGTACTTCTGAATTCAGGACACATAAAAGTTTCAGATTCTCTTTGTTTGGTAGCTATAGGTGCGGCACATTTCTACATGAATTTATGCCCTTCTTCTCCCCGTCCTAGAATGTGCGACTTGTAGCCTGTAAAGCTTCGAACTAGAAGCAGCTCCTGCTTAGCGTTCATCAAAATTTGATTGCTGTCTTCAAAGAAGCCCATTAAAAGTTTGAATGGAATGCACACACTAAAAGAGTTATTTATCGACCTGTCTATGAACCATACTGCGTTTGTAGAGCATTCAGATCCGATGCTGAAGCAGAGACGTATGTCTTGAGTGTAGATGTGATTCCCACGTTTCTGGTGCAGTCGGTTTCATCTCCATTAAGCTCGTATCTTATTTCTTGAAACAGAAAGGCAAATGCACTACGTGTAAGGAACGATGTCACTAATTGCGCCACGGCTTTCTTAGGAGTAAATTCTCTCTCCAAGTATAGGACCTTCTTGCTTGGAAGTGTCAATCCATCTTGATGTTGTACAATAATTCGTTCCTCACCATTGTACTAAATGTTACTGATGCAAACGGTTTGTGTGAATAATATTCTTGGCTAATGATACACTCGTTGTACTAAATTGGAGTCGTTATTTCGTGTGACGTCACTACAAGTTTTCAAGTCAATGGATTTAACGTACTCGTAATTCTCGCGTTCTGTTTCCGCTGCAGTCTTCCGACGGTTAGATAAGCCATATTTATGCTTAATACCCATGATAATTTTCTTCAGAAGAACACGTACTATAATTTTTCACCGCGAAAATAAACTAGATTTAAGTTATGATCTACAATATTCAGCTCAAGATGGTCCAATGCCTGAACAGTCAAAGGGAGATATATCTTATTACTGGGAACCTTTGGAATTTTATAACTGGAGCCCACTGTAGGAACGAATTCCTATATGGTATGGACTATCCTTTCGTTAAGGTAAGAATTTGTTACGATATTACAGTCTATACGAATAGTACCGACTAGCAGTATGTACACTGGCTGATTCGACTCCTAATTTTATCAGTATTACGCTCCAGCACTTGTACCCCTCTGAGAAACCTAGTAGCGATCCTACGGAACCTTTGTGACGAAAGTCTACCGTCTCTTGTTGAGATGGAATTATTCCACCAGATGTCTTAGGCATTGGCAGGACCCTAGGCGTTTTAACACTGCTTTTCCTTCATCCTTTCTGCCCCAAAGCCCCTTTCGCCGCTGTTAGCGCTGATTCGATGCTACATTTTAAACATCCCATAGTATTCTTCTTCTTCTTTAGTGTGCGACGAGCTGAATTCATCATCTGCTTGCAGCTTATGTCAGCATCCAATTTAAGTTTGGCACACATATCCTTATCGACCACGCCTGCAGCAATACGTTGTCCTACACCAATATCCTTTCTTCAACGTATCTGTCTACCCGTATCAGCTAATATTTGGTCTGCAATGCGACGATCTTTATTTTTAGCATAAGCAATGTTGTGCTCTTTGCAAGCATTGTCTAGGATATTAATTTCCTTATCTCCATGGGTTAGGCACTGTTTCAGTTTCATTCTAGGTTCACAAAAATTGTATCCAGGGATGGTAGATTGTCGAGAATACCGCCTCCACCTCTGTTTTTTGTTAGCACTCATGTCACGCTACTGTGTCATTTGAGGTTCACGTTTCCTATTGTACGGAGTGAATCACGTAAAACTTGCACTCCCCGGTTATTGCGGAAATGGAAAGTGTTATTGATGTGCGGTTTTCACAGAATGGATTGGTAATGAGGGGCTCGTATTGTTATCCAAGAAACAGATTGTAATAACACTTACAAATTGTGTCTTTTGTGCAAAAATTCACTTTTTTAAATGCAACAATGTCTACTGACATCAACAAACTAAAAGCAGGGTAAATTAGAATGACAGTAGTGTCTGTTGTAGGATTCTAGTGCGCGTCGTTCACGAGATATTGAAGTTTCAACAGTTTCCACACCGACATTTTTTCGTGCCATTCAACCGTCTTAGTTGCTAGATACGATGTTGTTATTTTGATTACAGTGTGCTTCCGTGTTCCCTGGGTGCATTGCGAGTTGCTAGTCACACGCCGGTCGGAGTGGCCGAGCGGTTCTAGGCGCTACAGTCTGGAGCCGCGCGACCGCTACGGTCGCAGGTTCGAATCCTGCCTCGGGCATGGATGTGTGTGATGTCCTTAGGTTAGTTAGGTTTAAGTAGGTCTAAGTTCTAGGGGACTGATGACCTCAACTTATGCTCAGAGCCATTTGAACCATTTGCTAGTCACACAGTGTGTGATAGTTCAAGCTGTAGGTCGTGAGTGGACGATGGGATTTACCAATGCAGAAAGCGCCGGCATGCTCATGGTGTATGAATAGTGTAGGAAGAATGCAGTTCATTCTCGTATGGTGTATGCAGCAGGATATCCCAATAGACGTCAACCATCTAGGCAATTATATATCAACCCTTTCAACTAATCACATGAAAGTGATAGAGTAGCGGCTAGACGGCGTAACAGAAGGAAACAAGTGACAACAGAAGAGGGGGAAATTAAAGTTCTTGCTGCTGTTGCAGCTGATCCGCACTTATTCCCACCGTATCCCACAAGGAAGTGGTATGTGTCAGGCAAATGTTCTACGCATTTTCCATCGACATAGTTCCCATCCCTATGGCATCTCTCTCTGCATCAAGAGCTGCATGGAAACGACTACGAGAATCACGTTAACTTCTGTACATGGGCATTAAGATAGGATACTCCACATCTATCACGTATCTTGTTTAGTGATGAAGCCACATTGCCGGCCGCGGTGGTCTCGCGGTTCTAGGCGCTCAGTCCGGAGCCGAGCAACTGCTACGGTCGCAGGTTCGAATCCTGCCTCGGGCATGGATGTGTGTGATGTCCTTAGGTTAGTTAGGTTTAAGTAGTTCTAAGTTCTAGGGGACTGATGACCACAGATGTTAAGTCCCATAGTGCTCAGAGCCATTTGAACCATTTGAACCAAGCCACATTTACCAGTCATAGCCAGGTAAACATGCACTATTGGTTTGTTAACAATCCTCGTTGGCTTCATCGAGTGGAACGTCGGCGTCCATGGAGTATAAACGTGTGATGTCGTATAGTGAACCATCAGCTTAGGGGTCCGTGTTTCACAGATGGAATACTGAATGCGTACAAGTATCACAGCTTCCTAAGAGACCATCTTCTGCGGATGCTAGACAACATTCCTCTGCAGACAAGGAGGAACCTGTGGTACGAAAATGATGGCTGTCCATCTTATAGTGCATGAAGTACTACAGCATGACTTCTCGAATTGTTTCCAAGTAGTTGTATTGGACGCAGAAGACCTGTACCTTGGCTGGTCCATACCCAAGATTTGACGCCTGTAGACTTTTTTCTGTGGGGAAAGCTGAAATACGCTGTCTACAAGGACATACCAACTACATCCGATGTATGCAATGTCATATTACTGCAGCTTGCTTGGACATCTCTGCTGAAATGCTAGCATGTATAAAGCAGTCATTCCAGACCAGACTGGAAGTGTGTATTACTGCTGCCGAAGGTCAGTTTGAATACAACCTTTGGTGGTCAACTATCTCATTACTGGTCAGAAACCACATAACTAGTGTATGCAGTTGCGTTGTTCTTTAGTATGCTACCACAGGTATTGTGCAAGTGTCAGTGTCGGAACTTTTCAAAATGCGATATCTTGTAAATGACAAATATTAATTTAATCCAAATCTATGCTCCAACAGCCGACAAAGACCAAGAAGAAATAGGAAAATTTTATGAAAAATTAACACAAGCAATAGGAACCTCAAAAAGCAGAGACATTATTATCATCATGGGAGATTTTAATGCCAAAATAGGTGAAGGAAGTGAAGGTGATCTTATTGGACCTTTTGGTTTAGGAACAAGAAATGAAAGAGGAGATTTGCTGTCACAATTTTGCCAGGAAAACAATCTGTCTATTACAAACACATTTTTTAAACTCCCTAAACGAAGACTTTATACTTGGAAATCACCAAGAGACTGTAATGAAGAAGTTTGCAGAAATCAAATTGATTTCATACTTATAAACAAGAGGTACAAAAATTCTATTCATGGTGTGAAAACATATCCAGGAGCTGATATATTTTCTGATCATAACCTTTTAGTAGCAAAGTTCCATGTGAAACTGAAAGCCATACAAAAGAAACAAAAGAAGGACTATATAAATACAACTATTCTAAGAGACCCCTTGACTAAACAAAAGACTTCTGAAGAGATTAATAAGGAATTAGTTAGGATAAAGAATAATCAAACAGAAGACATTGATGGCAAATGGGAACTTATAAAAGACACATTAAATAATGCATGTAAAAACACAATGGCGACCAAACACGACAACATGAAAAAGAAGTGGATGACAGAGAAGATATTACAATTGATGGAACAAAGAAGAATACTTAAAAATAGAGATGAAAGCGAGTATAAAAGATTACATGCAGAAATACGAAAAGAAACACGGCGAGCAAAAGAAGAATGGTACAAGGAACAATGCTCTGAAATTGAGAGTTATGAAACAAGACATGATAGTTTCAACTTACACAAAAAAGTTAAAGATTTAGCTGGACTTAATAAAAAGAAAAGTACAAGTTTATTGTTAGATAAAAATGGCAAAATAATTCCTGATGTTAAAGGTAAACTGGACAGGTGGACAGAATATGTCAAAGAACTATTTGAAGATACAAGAAAAGATCAAAAATTTTATGATAACATGATCGGAGAACGAGGACCAAGCATATCGAAAGAAGAAATATTACATGTTATCAACAAATCAAAGACAGGAATAGCCCCTGGACCGGATAAGATACCAAATGACATCCTGAAACTCATAGGAATAGACCATATAGATATATTTGTACAATTGTTTAATGATATTTATAATTCGGGAATTATTCCTAGGGATTGGTTGACATCTACCTTTGTTACATTACCCAAAAAGGCTAATGCCAAAACTTGTAATCATCACCGTACAATAAGCTTAATGAGTCACACCTTAAAGATATTTCTAAAAGTTATACACCAACGAATATACAAAAAAGTAGAAGAAGGTATAAGTGAAACACAATTCGGTTTTAGAAGTTCCCTCAGTACAAGAGAAGCATTGTTTGCTTTTAATATATTAGCGCAACGATGTATGGAGGTTAACCAGCCACTATATGTGTGCTTCCTGGATTATAATAAAGCATTTGACAAAGTTCGTCATGATCATCTCATAGAATTGTTAGAAAAGAAAACACTTGATAAGAAAGACATCCGCATTATATATAACCTCTACTACAATCAAACCGCAACCGTGAAGGTAGAAAATGAGTTATCGAATGATATAGAAATAAAGAGGGGTGTGAGACAAGGTTGCGTTCTCTCACCCTTATTGTTTAATATGTATTCAGAAGACATAATCCAGGCAGCTCTATCAGATGAAATAGCTGGCATTAAAGTGAATGGGCTAAACATTAACAATGTTAGGTTTGCTGATGACACTGCACTACTAGCTGGAAACCTCAAAGATCTACAATTACTTCTTGACAAAGTCGCAGAAAAAAGTGAAGAATTTGGCTTGACTCTTAACGTAAGCAAGACTAAGTTCATGGTGATATCTAAAACACACAACAAGAAAATCTTACAATCAATAGGGAAAGAGTCAATCAAGTACGTAAATTTAAATATCTCGGAACAATTGTAAATGAGGAGATTGAAAGCTCAGAAGAAATTAAATCGAGAATAGGACAGGCCAGAAGTATCTTTAATAAGATGAAAAATGCATTCTGTTCGAGAGACATTTGTTTAAACACAAAAATGAGGTTGCTAAGATGCTATGTATTCTCAAAATTATTATACGGAATGGAAGTGTGGACATTGAAAAAGAAGGACATGAACAGTTTAGAAGCTTTTGAAATGTGGGCATATAGAAGAATACTTAGAATTAGTTGGGTGTCGAGGATTACTAATCAAGATGTCCTAAGAAGAATGGGAAAGGAAAAAGAATTAATTAAAATTATTAAAGTAAGGAAGCTACAATATTTAGGCCATGTTATTAGGGGAGTAAATTACAAAATATTGCAAATAATGCTAGAAGGGAAAATTTGTGGGAAGAGAACGAGGGGTAGAAGACGGACATCCTGGATTGACAATTTAAAAAATTGGTACAACTGTTCAACGTCAGAACTCCTTAGATCAGCCAAATCAAGATCAGAAATTGCCATGATGACAGCCAACCTTCTTAGAGGAGACGGCACATGAAGAAGAAGAAGTAAATGACTCACACTAGAATCCTGCAACAAACGCCACTGACCCTCTAATTTATCCTACTTTTAGTCTTTTAATGTCAGTAGGCATTGTTCATTGAAAAAGTGTATGTTTGCACAAAAAATACACTTTCTAAGCGTTATTACAATCTGCTTATTGGATAACAATACGAACGCCTCACTACCAATCCATTCTGTGAAAATCACACATCAATAGCATTTTTCCGCTTCCTCGATATTTACGGTGCAAGTTTTAGGTGATTCTCCATTTATAGCAAATTACAAACGTTCACCCAACTGTTGTGCTTTGATGAGAAGCCACGCCATTTCACCAGTGCCCTGTTCCATTGACGTCTTATGACCCGCCCTATGAGGAACATTTTCGGTTCAGAGCTTTTCTGTAATTCCTGTCTCTAAAAATTCCCCGCAATTTCTTTACCGTCACTGTCTTTTAAGATGTGTGTTCTGAGGTTTGTGTGCTGCACCTTGGAAATTGTAAATATCTCTGTTGACCACTTCGATAGGTAGGACTTCTCAAACGCAGTTTTGTATTTCGAAATACATAGCAAATCATCTACGTTGAGCTCCTATCTGCGTGGACCCACCATCGTAATACGGTTGTACACTGTAGTTAGAAGTCCATTATCATGGACACCGATAGGTCTCTTCTTAATTGTATAGTAAATAGTGCTGATAAATAGTGCAATCATACTTGTCAATGATTTGTGGTAGGATGTTTAGCCATTTGAATGTCCCTTGGAGATTAAACTCGAAACTTCCTGCCCCATCTTTAGTTTCATCTTTACTTTCACAGGTAGGGCCCAAGTGAATTTGGAATATGTATCTATGACCATTAGAATGTACTTGAAATGGTTATTTCATTGTGAGTAGTCTGGCATATCTGCTTCCACAACTGGTTTTTGACCGTGCTGTTCAATCATTCGACAATACTAGCTTTCACATAGGAGTCTGTTGACTAGTGATTTATCCCTGATCGTATTGTATAATTCACCTCCATGGATGGTCTGAAGGTTGTTCGGACACCAGTTCATTCCAGTCTGCGACAGTTCTTCAAAGATGTTCGAACCTTCCTGCACCATCTTTATTTTCATCTTTACCTTCACAGGTAGGGCCCAAGTGAATCTGGAATATGTATCTATGACCATTAGAATGTACTTGAAACCGTTATTTGATTGTGAGCGGTCTGGCATATCTGCAAGATCAGCCTGCCATAAATCATCCAATCCTCTTATCATCACGTCTGTTCACAAATGTTCCGTTGCAGGTCTGTGAAGCTCATGAACAACTGACTTCATAACTACTCAATGATGCATCGTTCTCGAATCTCAGATATGACTGATAACATTTGATTCGGGTGACCTGTATTCACCGACCGAGCGAGGTGGCGCAGTGGTTAGACACTGGAATCGCATTCGGGAGGACGACGGTTCAATCCCGCGTCCGGCCATCCTGATTTAGGTTTTCCGTGATTTCCCTAAACCGCTCCAGGCAAATGCCGGAATGGTTCCTTTCAAAGGGCGCGGCCGACTTCCTTCCCCGTCCTTCCTTAATCCGTTGAGACCGATGACCTCGCTGTCTGGTCTCCTTCCCCAAACAACCCAACCCAACCCAACCCAACCTGTATTCACCGTGGAAGATGTGCTGTAAGTAGTCATAATCAATCTACCATTTCATTTGAGTCATCGTAATATACACACTCTAGAGGTAGATCGTTCAGTCTTTTACACTGAACTTCAACTCCTTTACCCACGCTATGCGCAGGCGCTAACGCTAGTTTCATTATACAGGGTGATTCAAAAAGAATACCACAACTTTAGGAATTTAAAACTCTGCAACGACAAAAGGCAGAGCTAAGCACTATCTGTCGGCGAATTATGGGAGCTATAAAGTTTCATTTAGTTGTACATTTGTTCGCCATTTCAGCCAATAAAGTTTTTGGTCCCTTTTTCTTCGAAGGTGCTACTGTAACTGGACTACAGTATCTGGAGATGTTAGAGAATTGGCTGTTCCCCCAGCTCGAACAAGAAGCACAACAATTCATATTTCAGCAGGATGGAGCGCCACCACATTGGCACTTATCTGTCCGTAACTACCTGAACGTCAACTACCCGAGGCGATGGATCGGCCGCCAGGCAGCCCGTGACAGAGCACTTCATCACTGGCCTCCAAGAAGCCCTGATCTTACCCCCTGCGATTTTTTCTTATGGGGGTATGTTAAGGATATGGTGTTTCGGCCACCTCTCCCAGCCACCATTGATGATTTGAAACGAGAAATAACAGCAGCTATCCAAACTGTTACGCCTGATATGCTACAGAGAGTGTGGAACGAGTTGGAGTATCGGGTTGATATTGCTCGTGTGTCTGGAGGGGGCCATATTGAACATCTCTGAACTTGTTTTTGAGTGAAAAAAAAACCTTTTTAAATACTCTTTATAATGATGTATAACAGAAGGTTATATTATGTTTCTTTCATTAAATACACATTTTTAAAGTTGTGGTATTCTTTTTGAATCACCTTGTATTCTTGTATTTATCACTCTTTGAGGATTTCATTCGTCCTTTTGGGGTCCTATGTATGTTGGTCATGTGTAACACACCGAGGAAAAAAACCGCAACACCAGAATGTAATTAATGCAGTCTAATGAAATTTTTAGAATACATTTGTCTAGGTAACATATTCAAGTGATTAACTTTGCAAGATCACATGTTAATGTATGCGCTGAGGTAAACCATTGCAAATGTGAAATCCTGGTACATTAATAACCGGTGTAACCGCCAGAATACTGAATGCAGGTATGCAACTGTGCAAGCATTCTCTTATAGAGGTGCCAGATGTCAGGTTCTGGGATAGAGTTCCATGCCTGTTGCACTTGGTGAGCCAATACACCGTTAAAGCTGTTTGTGGATGATGCTGGAATTGTCGTCTGATGATGTTCCATATGTGCTCGACTGGAGACGGATCTGGTGATCAAGGCAACATGTCGATACTCTGTTGAGCATGCTGGGTTAGAACAGCGGTGTGTGGGCGAGCGTTATCCTATTGCAAAACAACCCTTGGCTTGCTGTTCATGAATGGCAGCTCAACAGGTCGAATCACCAGACTGACATACAAATTTGGAGTCAAGATGGGTGGGATAAGCACGACAGTGCTCCTGCTGTCATACGAAATCGCACCCCAGCCGATAACTTCGCACATAGTATGGTGTAATATTTTGGGGTAACTCTACAAGTAAAACAAAAGTTTTCAGAGTCAAAAAGTGTGTAATACGTATTATTTGTGGAGTAAATTCACGGACCTCCCGTAGAAACCTCATCAAAGAACTGGGTATACTAACTACTGGCTCTCAGTATATTTACTCCTTAATGAAATTTGTCCTAAATAATATATCTCTTTTTCCAACAAACAGCTCAGTTCATACGTACAATACCAGGAACAAAAATGATCTGCACAAGGCCTTAAAAGCACTTACTTTAGTTCAAAAAGGGGTCCACTACTCAGGAACACTCATCTTCATTAATTTGCCAGCAAACATAAAAAATTTAGTTACAAATAAAGATCAGTTTAAAAGGAGCTGAAAGACTTACTAGTGGACAACTCCTTCTACTCCATTGACGAATTTTTTAATAGAAACAAATGATGTATTGTATATATTCATACTATTAGTATTGTGATTTCAGCTTTAAAAAATTGACATGTTCCACATCCACGAGGATCTCCTGAGCACGGATCTATGGAAAGAAAAACTAATCTAATCTAATCTATAGGTGGAGTGTGTCTAGGCTGCAGACAGGTTGGTTGTAGGCCCTTGCCTGGCTTCCTTCAAACCACAAGTGGCCATCACTGGCATAGAGGCAAAACCAGCTTTCATCTAAAACATAACACACCTCGACTCGACCCCCAATGAGCTCATACTTGACACCACTGAAGTCGCATATGGTGGTGTTTCGTGGTCAGTGAAATCCACGCTACAGGTCGTCTGGCTCGGAGCAGTCCTTGACGTACCCGACTTGTAACAGTTTATTGTGTCAGTGTGGTGCCAAGTGCTGCTCAAATTGCTGCTGTAGATGCAGTATGATGCGCCAGAGCCATACGCCAGACATGATGGCCTTTCCTCCTGGTAGTGCTACGTGGCCATCCGGAGCCAGGTCTTCTTGCGATGGTACATTGTCGTGGCCACCACTGCCAGCAATAATGTACATTGGTTACAGTCCTGCCAAGTCTATCTGCAGTATCGCAGAAGAGACATCCAGATTCTTTTAGCCCTGTTCTAGGACCTCGTTCAAACTGAGTGGGGTGTTGATAGTGGCGCCTTTGTTGCCTTAAAAGCAGCCTGGAGTAGGTCTATGCGTTTGGACAGTTTCTCAACCAATGTCATGACCTAAAAAACTTTAACTTTATAACCATATAATCTGTAAAACATGTTTGGTGCACAACATTCTGTACAAGTAGATTGAATCTTTGTTTATAATGTTTGGTTGCATAAGAACTAGTGTCTCTCGTGGATGTTAGTCAGTTGTTTCCAGAAGACGGCCCAGTAAAGTGAAAACTAGTTAGAAATAAACAAAATTCAGTAGAACGAAAACAGTTTGCTGATTATTCAACCTTAAATATGGACCTGTTCTACCAAGAAGTAAGAGAATAATCCGTAAATAAAAAAGTTACTTCTGTGCTACCTCCTGCTATATGTCTAAGATATAATTAATGATTATAAGATTATGACGAACTAGCTTAAGAATTGTGCTTTTGGCTGAGATAAAATGAGAGTTACATTAGATGTAGCGCACCTTCATCTCCTCATATAGAGAAAAGGTGCTTATTATGAGATAGTTCCCTAATGTAAAACATCACGACTATGCTCATAGCAGGTGTTGAAGTCCGGTGGAGTGTTTCTTAATCATGTCTCTAGTGTGTTCACGACGATACAGTGAGCAGAATGCGATTGTTGAACCGGACAGAGTACGTAGAGGCTGTTATAAAATGTATACTGTTTGAAGTTTTCGTGACAGCGGTGCTCAGAAAATATTTCTGCTTAAAGGTGAGAGGATATTAATGTAATCGTTTATTGTTATTATATGTGATGGAATTACCTATAATTGACATCTTCAACTTTTATAGTCCTGTCTTCCTCAGTTGCGTGTAATATTACGGTATATTAATAATTTTTACTTATGGACCGTCTGACAGCAACTGAATAAAACACAATTTTAGTGCCATACGCGTTTCGCCTTTATTTTCTGCAAGGCATCATCAGTGGCCTGGAATATGTACATATGATAGCTATTTTATTTACATTTTTGACATTGTGCCTATAGGTTATAAACAGTTCTGGTGGTTGGTATTTCCTATTAAGTAGTAATGTTTTGAACTGTACTTACAGGTTGAGTGGACAATTTCCTACATCTTATGCTCCTGTTGCATTTTTGGTGTTGTTCTTCTTCTTATGAACGCCAATTTGCGGTTTTTTCCCCCATTCCACAACACTATGCACTGAACGCTTGTTTTAAAGCAATGTTTTGGCTTCTGTTGCCGACTGTCAAATGTTTTTGCCAAAGATCGAATGTTATTGCCAAACTTATGAATGTAACTATTGAAGTATCTGTGGTCTGTTCGTGTATGCATTTGTGTGTGCGTTTGTGTGTGTGTGTGTGTGTGTGTGTGTGTGTGTGTGTGTGTGTGTGTGTGTGTCTCCAGATGATGTGGGGAAGAGTTTCCTTTTTTTTTATTATTTTTTGTTTTATGTTATCATTTCCTTTACTAAGTGTAGTAGGGACCTTTGCTGATGTGTGTGTGTTCATTTATCACATGTTTGTTTTCTGCTATGGCTTTCTGGATGTGGAAGTTTTCTTGCATTTGTATAAGATGTTTGTCATGGTTGCTTATTCTCATTATTTTCATTTCTTGTTCCATGTTTGTAGGATGATGGTTGTAGTGTTTTAAATAATCTGCAAATGTGGAATGGTTTGTTTCATACTTCCAACATCTGATATGTTCTTTGTATCTTGTTTGAAAATTCCTGCATGTCATGCCTATGTATACTGCATCACAACTTTGACATTCAAGTTTATATATTCCTGAATGTTGGAATTTGTCTCTCTTGGTAGCTGGCTGGCTTAGGTGTGATTGAAGGGTTTGCCCAGGCTTATATGCTATTTTGAAGCCCTGTCTCTTTAGGATGTTTGCAACTCTGTGTGTTAGTTTATGTGTGTAGGTCATGGTGTACCATCTGGTTCTTTTCTGTGTGGTGTTGTCATTGTGTGTGTTTGTTGAGTGTGTTTGTAAGTTTTCAGCTTGTGAGTTCTTTTGTATTGTGGAACTGTTGTGTTTGCTTTTTATTTGTGTTTTTATTTTTTGATTGAGCTTGTGTACCACATGTGTGTCATACCCGTTGTTCCTAGCTATTTGTATGATTGTACTCATTTCTTGTTCATAGTTTCTCTTGCTGAGTGGGATTCTGTTTAATCTATGTAACATGTGTCTTAGTGCTGCAAGTTTCTGGCTGTGGGGGTGGTTGGATGTGGAATGTATTATTGTGTCTGTGGCTGTTGGTTTTCTAAAGATGTTAAATGTATGTTTACCATTTTCTTTTTTAATTGTAATGTCAAGAAAATTTATTTGATTTTCTTTTTCTTTTTCAAGTGTGAATTTTATGTTCTGATGAGCTTTGTTTATTTCTGAATGGAGTTCATCTATTTTTTCACTTGGCTTATCTACCAGACAAATAATGTCATCCACATATCTGTACCAATATATGATTTTGAAACTTTCATTTGTGGTTATCTTATCAAATATCTGATTTTCTAGGCGACTGATGAAAATGTTTGCTAGTGTTTCTGATATTGGGGATCCCATGGGCAGTCCATCAGTTTGTAGATAATATTCTCTCTCAAACTGAAAGTAGTTTTGTTCAGTTGTCAGTCTGAGCATATCTGTTATTTCTTTTATTGCATCTGTGGTGAGGTTGCTGTGGGATGAGAGATTTTGTTCTATGATTTCTATTATTTCTGTGATAGGGATGGAGGTATACATATTTTCTATATCGAATGAAATCGGTGATGCTGTGGAAAAACCCACAAGCACCGACACTCCGCAGTCAACTGAAAGTACATAAAGACGGAATGCCAATGAGAGCTGCTATCAACTTCAAGAAAGCCCCAACATACCACATAGCCAAACACCTCCAAAAGTTAGTTACAAAACACTATAAAGCAGAAAACAACAGAACAGTGATAAACACAGGAAACCTAATAGAAAACATACAGAACATACAGGTACCACACACAGCATCACTGATTTCATTCGATATAGAAAATACGTATACCTCCATCCCTATCACAGAAACAATAGAAATCATAGAACAAAATCTCTCATCCCACAGCAACCTCACCACAGATGCAATAAAAGAAATAACAGATATGCTCAGACTGACAACTGAACAAAACTTCTTTCAGTTTGAGAGAGAATATTATCTACAAACTGATGGACTGCCCATGGGATCCCTAATATCAGGAACACTAGCAAACATTTTCATCAGTCACCTAGAAAATCAGATATTTGATAAGATAACCACAAATGAAAGTTTCAAAATCATATATTGGTACAGATATGTGGATGACATTATTTGTCTGGTAGATGAGCCAAGTGAAAAAATAGATGAACTCCATTCAGAAATAAACAAAGCTCATCAGAACATAAAATTCACACCTGAAAAAGAAAAAGAAAATCAAATAAATGTTCTTGACATTACAATTAAAAAAGAAAATGGTAAACATACATTTAACATCTTTAGAAAACCAACAGCCACAGACACAATAATACATTCCACATCCAACCACCCCCACAGCCAGAAACTTGCAGCACTAAGACACATGTTACACAGATTAAACAGAATCCCACTCAGCAAGAGAAACTATGAACAAGAAATGAGTACAATCATACAAATAGCTAGGAACAACGGGTATGACACACATGTGGTACACAAGCTCAATCAAAAAATAAAAACACAAATAAAAAACAAACACAACAGTTCCACAATACAAAAGAACTCACAAGCTGAAAACTTACAAACACACTCAACAAACACACACAATGACAACACCACACAGAAAAGAACCAGATGGTACACCATGACCTACACACATAAACTAACACACAGAGTTGCAAACATCCTAAAGAGACAGGGCTTCAAAATAGCATATAAGCCTGGGCAAACCCTTCAATCACACCTAAGCCAGCCAGCTACCAAGAGAGACAAATTCCAACATTCAGGAATATATAAACTTGAATGTCAAAGTTGTGATGCAGTATACATAGGCATGACATGCAGGAATTTTCAAACAAGATACAAAGAACATATCAGATGTTGGAAGTATGAAACAAACCATTCCACATTTGCAGAACATTTAAACACTACAACCATCATCCTACAAACATGGAACAAGAAATGAAAATAATGAGAATAAGCAATCATGACAAACATCTTATACAAATGCAAGAAAACTTCCACATCCAGAAAGCCATAGCAGAAAACAAACATGTGATAAATGAACACACACACATCAGCACAGGCTCCCTACTACACTTAGTAAGGGAAATGATAACATAAAACAAAAAATAATAAAAAAAAAGAAAACTCTTCCCCACATCATCTGGAGATACACACACACACACACACACACACACACACACACAGCACAAAAAATATATATCACACCAAAACACACACACACACACACACACACACACACACATACACACACAAATGCATACACGAACAGACCACAGATACGTCAATAGTTACACTCATAAGTTTGGCAATAACATTCGATCTTTGGCAAAAACATTTGACAGTCGGCAACAGAAACCAAAACATTGCTTTAAAACAAGCGTTCAGTGCATAGTGTTGTGGAATGGGGGAAAAAACCGCAAATTGGCGTTCATAAGAAGAAGAACAACACCAAAAATGCAACAGGAGCGTAATATGTAGGAAATTGTCCACTCAACCTGTAAGTACAGTTCAAAACATTACTACTTAATAGGAAATACCAACCACCAGAACTGTTTATAACCTATAGGCACAATGACAAAAATGTAAATAAAATAGCTAACATATGTACATATTCCAGGCCACTGATGATGCCTTGCAGAAAATAAAGGCGAAACGCGTATGGCACTAAAATTGTGTTTTATTCAGTTGCTGTCAGACGGTCCATAAGTAAAAATTATTAACATACCGTAATATTACCTATAATTATTGATAATGACGTTCATTTTCCAACGAGC
The DNA here is from genome assembly GCF_021461385.2 of Schistocerca piceifrons. NCBI lineage: Eukaryota > Metazoa > Arthropoda > Insecta > Orthoptera > Acrididae > Schistocerca > Schistocerca piceifrons. The sequence continues at coordinate 834,571,944 of NC_060149.1, read as the reverse complement.
GCTTTTAGCATGGGCGTGATTCGTTGTGTAAGGTGGCGAGATTCCTAAAATCCGATAGTATAAGGATTCAAATACGCGGAAATGTCGCAACCTAAGATACGTATCGCATACTGGGGGGAACTAGTTCTTTCACAATTTGTTGTATACGATTTATACAATAACATTATAAAATGACAATATTTTATCATTTATTATAGCAAAATATTGACAAATGTGTTTATTTTAATTTATTAAATTACCATAAACGGGGATTATTTTGACTAGTCCTATGATTCGAAATTGGCATGTTTTTTGGACCTTTGGATTAGGCACTATTTTGGTCATAGGTTAATCAATATTTCTCCAGATTCAAAGTACTTGGTTCACAGTACTTATAAAAATAATCTAACAAATAAAATCATAGAAATTGAAGTCTTTCGAGGTCTATATCTGACTATTGTATTCATTCTTCACAGATGGCCTTGGCACCTAAAAGGAAAACATGGGATAACGAAGCCATTTTTCGCGCCGCTACATGTGTGAAAAATTGCAAGACGGGGGTACTTAAAAGCTTCGAAATTTTTTGCTGTATGAAAACGTAGTACGGAAAGGTATTTGAAGAATAAAACTGATACGCTCCAGGAGTTGCTAGGGGCTAATCTTGGTAGAAGGCCTGTTCTTTCATCTCATCAGGAAGATGAACTGGTGAAATAGTGTCTTGCAGTGGAAGAGCGATTTATGCTCTTAAATGTAAAGACATAAGAAACATGGTCTTCCAGTTAGCTGTAAAAAATTGGCTGAAGAATCCCTTCAGTTCAGAAAAAAGCTTTAGCAGGAAAGGCATGGATCCGAAATTCCCTTAAGAGACATCCCATTTTATTAATGGGAACTCCTCAACCTCTCGCAGCGACAAGAGTGAAAGCTTTTACTCCAGAAAATGTGGCGAGATTTTTTTCATATTTACGAATCTGTGCTATCCAGAGTCAATCATAACACACACCGAGTCTTCAGTATTGAAGAAATTGGGGTGACGCCCGTGCAGCACAAACATAGCAAGATCATTGCTATGAAAGGGAAGAGAGGAATTGCTGCCTTGATTTAAGCAGAAAGGGGAAATCTCATCACAGTTGTGCCTTGTATGAACTAAACTAGCGCTTAACGGTCCGCTACTAATTGTCTTCCCAAAGAAGGATATCAAGCAGGAATTGATGGCCGGTTCATCCGCAGGATCAGTATCAGCTTGTCATCAAACTGACTGGATGCAAACTCCTATTTTTACTCAGTGGTGCGATCATTTTGTGAGCCATATAAAGCCATCTTACAATGACCCTGTCATTTTGTACCTTGACGGACATTATTCCCATACGAAGAATCTCTATGTGTTAGATAAAGCACGTGAAAACAACGTCCATATGGTATGTTCGCCACCTCACTCAACGCATAAAATGCAGCCCCCTTGATGTCGGATTTATGGGTCCCTGGAAAACTTACTATGCCCAAGAGATAGACATGTGGTTTGCAAGTATACCATGTCGTGTTGTCGTCCCATTATTAATAGCTTGGTTATTTGGGGCAGCTTACAACTGAGCAGCAACAATGGAAGTGTCTGTGAATGCCTTCACAAAAACAAATCTCATCGCGTGCAACTGAAACATCTTTAGGGAGCATGAATTTTCAACTCGTCACCATACTAACCCTCCTCAAGAAATAGATGCCGAAAACGAAAAGGAAACTAGTGATGGTGATGTTGGTCAAGCTGTCAGCCCTACAGATCTCTTCCACAGATCGCAAAGCCATCTGGAGATACAGCCATTCAAGTAGGTGTAACATCGCATTTGTGCTCTCCTGAGTTAAGAACATCATCTTCTTATGTGAAGCGATTACAAGACTCTAAACAGAAACAATCAGCAGCTTAAGCTAAGAACAAGGCAGCCAAAAAGTTATTCGGGAAGAAGAGTGGAAAGTCTTCAAAACGTAGACCTAAGGCAGAAGAATCGTCTAGTGACTCGACGTCCGGTGTCCATCTTGATGACAGTGGTGAATCAGGCAGCAGTGATGACGATGACGCAGAACGTCTGTTCTGTATATGGCGCTTTTATGACGACAAACACGAGGAAAAAATTGACACAGTGCACGAAATGTTGTCGCTGGGCTCATTAAGATTGCGGTGTCACAGAAGACAATTTTGTTTGCTCGCAATGTCGTATAAATAAACATAAGTAGTGTGAAATGAGTGAAGTATAATAGGAATAAACGAACATCTGAAAATTGTATGCTCATATTTCAATATTCAGTAATAAAAAAATATTATTACTATGCCATATTAGGAAACCTTTACCTCATTTATATGAAATGCCTTGTATGTGAAGATTTAATAATTACATTGTAAGATTGTTGACTATTGCAAATATGGTAGATGTATGGCAAAATTAAGTAATGCAAGATATTATTACCATGATAAAAAATATAACTGCATTTACTTTTACGTCTTTAAAATGGGTTTACAAATGTGTGTCATATGTTAGACACGTTTCCTCCACGTTCCATGCCTCGCTAAATATTTCGGAGCTTTCTACTTCGGGTTTAAGCAAGCTCTCGGTTCAGAAAATAATTTGAGTGTGACAACATTCCTGGAGGGCTGCAAACTGTTCGAGTGTGACAACATTCCTGGAGGGCATTAAGTTCAGGAAATTTGTTACGAGTACTTCGGCAATTTTGAAAGTCGAAGTGTCTCTACTTTGTACCCGACCTCTCTGTGTATCGATTGGCGAGCACTCATCAGAGGACCTCAAACTACCAACAAGCCTAAAAAACCGCCATGTGCACTCCACAATATTCTCTTACCCGAGCAGCTGCTTCCTCTGTGTAGTGTACCCCTGACCTAGCAAGGGGAGTCCTACAGATCTCCATCCCATAACGCGCGTCCAGAAATCTATAGCTATGACCATCACTGAATCTGTGATTGAGACCCTGCAGTCGGTCCCGAATCAAAGAACGCCGATCGACTCTGGGTACGATGATGCCAGTCGTGACCTCTGCTTGCACCCTGCAAGCGAGGCCAGCAGTCTTCGAACTCAGAATCCAAGCGACAGCCGCCATTTGGTGCCGACATTAGCAACAAGTTGCAGGCTTGTGCACCCTGAACCCTTGATAGCCACAGCAGGGCCTCTTCCACATCTCGGACGATGCCTCTCAGGGCACTTATCGAGTGCACCTAATGGACTTCACAACGTGCCTAACATTGGAACTCCCGATAACATGTGCGTGCTCGCATCCTGCTGAATGAGCAGTCATCTGTCCACTGACAGATTGAATGGGCGAGACCAGGCGGCCTACTCCACACTGACTGTCGGCCTCGAGCGACGCGACTGGGTAACAACCCGCCACTCACCCTGTAGTGACCACGGATCCCGCGCGTCGGGTGCGCTGGAAGATGTCTCAAGAGCAGAGCTTGTGGACGAAACAAGCGACACCTGTGGTGTTCATCCAACATGGCAGATTTTCCGCTGCCTGCACAATCCGATGCTCACCATGGCCATTCAGCGTCTTCAGCTGTCCACGAACTGGGGCCAGTTCCTCCTGTATCCGCATGCAGCACGCACACACTCTATCCATCCAGCTACCACTAACTTGAGAATTACACTACTGGCCATTAAAATTGCTACACCAAGATTAAATGCAGATGATAAACGGGTATTTATTGGACAAATATATTCTACTAGAACTGACATGTGATTACATTTTCACGCAATTTGGGTGCACAGATCTGATAAATCAGTACCCAGAACAACCACCTCTGGCCGTAATAACGGCCTTGATACGCCTTGGCATTGAGTCAAGCATGGCGTGACAGGTACAGCTGCCCATGCAGCTTCAACACGATACCACAGTTCCTCAAGAGTAGTGACTGGTGTATTGTGACGAGCCAGTTGCTCGGCCACCATTGACCAGAGCCGGCCGGTGTGGCCGTGCGGTCTAGGCGCTTCAGTCTGGAACCGCGAGACCGCTCTGGTCACAGGTTCGAATCCTGCCTCGGGCATGGATGTGTGTGATGTCCTTAGGTTAGTTAGGTTTAAGTAGTTCTAAGTTCTAGGGGACTGATGACCACAGATGTTAAGTCCCATAGTGCTCAGAGCCATTTGAACCATTTGAGCCATTGACCAGAAGTTTTCAGTTGGTGTGAGATCTGGAGAATGTGCTGGCCAGGGCAGCAGTCGAACATTTTCTGTATCCGGAAAGGCCCGTACAGGACCTGCAACATGCGGTCGTGCACTATCCTGCTGAAATGTAGGGTTTCGCAGGGATCGAATGAAGGGTAGAGCCACGGGTCGTAACACATCTGCAATGTAACGTCCACTGTTCAAAGTGCCGTCAATGCGAACAAGAGGTGCCCGACACGTGTAACCAATGGCACTCCATACCATCACGCCGGGTGATACGCCAGTATGGCGATGATGAATACATGCTTCCAATGTCGCCCAACACGAATGCGACCATCTTGATGCTGTAAACAGAACCTGGATTCATCTGAAAAATGACGTTTTGCCATTCGTGCACCCAGGTTCGGCGTTGAGTACACCATCGCAGACGCTCCTGTCTGTGATGCAGCGTCAAGGGTTCAAATGGTTCAAATGGCTCTGAGCACTATGGGACTTAATAGCTGAGGTCATCAGTCCCCTAGAACTTAGAACTACTTAAACCTAACTAACCTAAGGACATCACACACATCCATGCCCGAGGCAGGATTCGAACCTGCGACCGTAGAGGTCGCGCGGTTCCAGACTGAAGCGTCTAGAACCGCTCGGCCACCCTGGCCGGCGGCGTCAAGGGTAACCACAGCCATGGTCTCCGAGCTGATAGTCCATGCTGCTGCAAACCTCATCGAACTGTTCGTGCAGATGGTTGTTGTCTTGCAAACGTCCCCATCTGTTGACTCAGGGATCGAGACGTGGCTGCACGATCCGTTACAGTCATGTGGATAAGATGCATGTCATCTCGACTGCTAGTGATACGAGGCCGTTGGGATCCAGCACCTTGTGTGAATGCTCTGAAAAGCTAATCATTTGCATATCACAGCATCTTCTTCCTGTCGGCTGAATTTCGCGTCTGTGGCACGTCATCTTCGTGGTGTAGCAACTTTAATGGCCAGTAGTGTAAATTACGAAAATAAACGGAAGAAGCTAACTATGTGACTCGCTTGTATGTTTGTGCTTCACCAGCGGAGGCTGGCGGCTGACTGAGCTGTGGTCAGCGGTTGCTGGTCATCGAAAAGAATCAAGTAAATTACTACTATTTTACAGAATGCGCGAATGTAAACCTTACCGTTACGAAAGCGAGATACTATACTACTCAAATACAAGACTACGCAATGAATTTAAGGATTAAACTTTGCAAACAGACAAAAACACGCAAGGAAGTTAAGAACTAAACAGTGAACACAAAGAGAAAAGCTAAACATGTGACTTGCTAGTCTCCTGGTGCTTCACCAACAAGGGCTGATAGTTGACTATCAACGGTTACTGGCCGATGAAAACAGAAAAATGACTACTGTACTACTGAGTCCGTGAATTTGCACGTTGTTGTTACTAAAACGTGACGCTATGCTATACATCTACATCTAAATACATGTATCGCAAACCACTGGATGGCAGAGGGAATCTTGTATCACTAGTAGTCCTTTCCTTTCCTGTTACGCTCTCAGATAGAACGAAGGGAAACGATAGTCTGAAAGCCTCCGTACGACCTCTAAATTGTCGCATCTTATCACCATGGCCCTTACACAAAATGTACGTTGGTGGCAGTAGAATTGTTCAGTAGTCAGCCTCAAATGCCAGTTTTTTAAACTTCCGCAATAGTGCCTCTCGAAAAGAGCGTCGTCTTCCTTCCAGGAATTACCAATTTTTAATCTGACCTAACGGGGATCTCAAACACTCGAACAGTACTTAACCCTAGGTTACTAAACTCTCGTAAAATATTCGACTGCAGTAGGGTATAAAACGGGAAATTTTGAACTTAATTTGTTCTGTACCATAGCATTGGAGAGCTAATAATGTAATTAATTACTGCATAACCCATAAACTGTAATTTCCTTTGAGTAAAATGCGGAGTTGTAAACTTAACGATGGTTTAGTAGCAATGTAATACTTTACCCTTTGGCGTTCTTGGGTTAACAATGGGTCACACCAGCCTTCTCTCCGCCGCCTCCTTAATGGATGAGCTACACTTTCTCAAAATTCTCCCAATAAAACGAAGTCGAACATTCGCATTCCCTACTCCCAATCTGACGCGCTCGTTCCATTTCATATCGCTTTTCGACGCTACGCATAGATATTTAATCGATTTGAGTGTGTCAAGCAGCTGTATTCGAACGTTATAGACTTGTTTTTCCTACTCATCCGCCTACTGTAGAAACTAAAATGTAAAGTATTATTATGTAAAATAATTTGGACGACATTCTTAAGTTCCTATTATAAAGTAAAATTAGATTGTATACTGTTGTGTTGTACTATCATTTGCTATGCATGTAATTGCATGTTTCACGCAAATAAATTACAAATTAACTTACATTTTTCTTCATTTAAAACAAGCTGCCATTCATCACACCAACTAGAAATTTTGCATAAGTCATCTTGTATACTTCTACAGTCACTCAGCGACGACATCTTCCCGTACACCACAGCGTCATTAACATGAGATATTAGTCTGCAATTACGTGGGTCAATTCTTTTGCCTTTCTTAGATACAGGAGCCACCTACGCTTTTTTCCAGTCGCTTGGGACTTTTCACTGGGAGGGATTCGCGATAAATGCAGGCTCAGTAAGGGGCCGATGCCGCAGAGTACTCTTTGTAAAATCGAAATGGGATTCCATCTGAACCGGGTGACTTCACTGTCTTCAACACTTCCAGTTGCTTCTGTACGCCACGGATGCCAGTTTCTATGTCCTCCATGCGGGAGTCTGTACGACAATCAAACGATTCTATATATATATATAGTTAAGGCACACAGGCCATTTGGCCATCTTTTTCTGTGCAGATGCACAAACAGTACCCGAACTCTTACGGGAATCGGCTGTAAAGCCGCGAGTAATGTGTATAATGGGCAGGGGCACTATGACTATAGTGCGGGACAATAAATTGTGAATGTGGGTCTCACAGGAGGCGTGCCAGAGATAAGTTCCTGCAGTTGAACTATCCTCTGTGTCCTCGGTGGCTCAGACCCCGGTACGGTAGTTCAGCGTGTTCGGTCAGAGGACTGCTCGCCCTCTGTAATAATAATTAAAAAAACTGAGTAAAGGAATCTACGATCAACTTGAACGGACGTCTTGTGACGCCCGTCCAGACCAAACGTAACGAACAATACCGAACAAAATTAAAATGAAAAAAAAAGGATGGATACAGCGTCTGCCATGTAAGCAGGAGAGCCTGGGTTCGAGTCCTGGTCGGGGCATAGATTTTCAACTGTCCCCGTTGACTTATATCAACGCCTGTATGCAGCTAGGGGTATTCGTTTCATTGGAAACGATTCGGTGTTCGTACGATTCTCCTACTTGAATGTTTTCTTGAACGTGAAATCAGCTTTCCTTTTACCGTCGACGAATGACTGAACAGAAGCTTTCGATTCGCTTAGTGATTTTATGTATGACTAGAATTTCCTAGGGGTTTTCGGAAAGATCTTTCGCTAGGGTATGACGATGGAAGTTGTATACTTCGCGCATTGACCTTCTGATGCACACGAATTTGTACTAACTTTTGTCTGTCAACATTTGTGCTGTAAATAGTCTTCACGGGTTTGCCGCCTGCTAGAGCTAAATTCATTATATAAGTGGGACGCTAACATCTGCTTACCTGATTTTCGTAGCATAAACACTCTGCTGGCCTTCTTGACGGATTTATTAACTACAGTAACATCTCAAATACAAAAATACGCAATGAATTTAAGAATTAAACTTTACAAGCGTACAAAAACACGCAAAAAATTTAAGAATTAAACTGCCAACACAAACAAAATCTAAATGTATGACTCGCTAGTCTCTTGGCGCTTCAGCAACCGAGGCTGACGGCTGACTGGCTGTATCAGCGGTTACTGGCTGTCCAAAACAAACGACTACAGCACTACATTATGCGCAAATGTACATGTTACCATTACTTAAACGCTATTCTGTACCATTGAAATACAAAACCACGCAATGAATTTAAAAATTAAACTTCGAAATCACACAAAACATTCAAAGTATTTAAGAATTATACTGTAAACACTCCGTGCTTTGCGCTAGCTGGTGAAATACCGCATCATGTACTCGTCCACCGCGGTGTTCGGGGACACAGCACACAGTTATAACATCTGATGATGGGCATGTAAGAGCCCAAAGCCGGTCGTGTTTTAACTATTGAAAAATAAGAAGAACCTGACAACTGAAGCGGTATTTTCCACCTCCACAATCGGAAAAGCTAAATATGCAGCTTGCTTGTCTCCTGGTGCTTCACCAATGAAGGCTGATGGCTGACTGAATTCTCAGAACAGAGCAAGCGGACGGACACAGAATTGTAGGCTGTGTCTTCTGCAGTCCACGGTGGGAGTAAAACTGCAAACTAACAACAATACTATTGGGGGAAGCTAGGAAAAATCTTGCCATTGGCGGACAAGGCTTTAACGGCGAAATCTCGCGCAGAGCAGGAGCTAGGAGCACGGGGTTCACTTTAATTCACTTTCTGATACAGGCTAGGCAGCATCAACTTGATTTTCCTCCTTATACGGTAGGTCGGTGTCGTACTTGGAGGTGGAGAGAGGCAAAGGCGATAGACAGGTGCCAGTCCGAATAGTGGTTACCTCCACCTACACATCTGCAGTCATCACGTCTGCTTACAATTATGGTAAGATCATACAACAGCTTCGGTGGATTTGGTTGCAACGGCATTAGGGCTTAGCTAGTGTAGTACTGGACGAAAACACACTTGAGACATACGCGCCGGCGCTGTAATGGGTCCTAGCAAGTCTAGATTCACTTCTTGGGGAGATGGAATAGGTACTCCAACACAAACACAAAATGTTAGATCGCTTTATTAAATCTTGAACAACATAGAATACTTAGCTTGGAAACAATCCATGTCCACATGAATGTCTATGAATTTATTACTGTCGCTCTCAGTGTACATTTGACTGTGAACTTCGATACAGTTCCGATTTCTAACAACTCGCGCTTCTGGATCCTGAAGTAAGACGATGCTAACTTCGTAGGTGAGGATTAGAGTGTCAGCTGAGCGACACTGTGCTCTGACGTAAGTACTCTTTCGGCAGCAGCTGCCTCTGGAACTTCTTCGCATTCGGGAGGACGACGGTTCAATCCCGTCTCCGGCCATCCTGATTTAGGTTTTCCGTGATTTCCCTAAATCGCTTCAGGCAAATGCCGGGATGGTTCCTTTGAAAGGGCACGGCCGATTTCCTTCCCCATCCTTCCCTCACCCGAGCTTGCACTCCGTCTCTAATGACCTCGTTGTCGACGGGACGTTAAACACTAATCTCCTCCTCCTGGAACTTCTTGAGTGCGTTTCTACGCGAACTTCTCTCATTCGTTGCTGCGTCAGGCAGCGATTACCTTACTTGTGATTTCGTCGTGGGGTATCACCTTTGACAGGGAATCTCGTTCTCTGGACAGATTAGTGTAAATGCACGCAGGCTCAGCATGACTGAGTTCACAGGCATAGTGCATTTGTAGTGCTTCTTCTTTCTTTCGATCAACCAGCCACTGTATTTGCACGACTCCATTATAGTTAATGAATATGTAAGGAAGTGCTTCATCATTGTCATATATCCCTTCATCAGATACCCTTCCCGGACCTTTAGTTTTCCTTGTCTTGCAACCGATTTCATGTATCAGTTAAATGTTCTTGAAGTGTATGTAATTAAATGTAATGTTTTCTATGAATCTGTGCACAGACAGCAACTTGAAATAAAGCTATGATTTACATGGATCAAGTATTAAATTTCGCTGTTGGCACATCCCTCTCATGACATTAATCAATACAGTAACTGTGGGAATGTCGGTACTTGGAATTCAATGCTTTACTATCAACTTGCGTTAAAATTAATTCCGTTGCGTCACTTCATTAAGCTTTAGGATTTCAAAGAGCGATCTGCTTCCGAGTAAGTTGACGCAGATGTGGCACACTCACACACGGCATTTCGCATCCCTTCGTTTCTCTGCTACAACAGGGAGTGCTGCTTATATAAAACCAAGTGTATACGTCGGTAAAATTTTGACAGTTTACTTATACACTCCGAGATATTTACATTCTTCGCCACATACAAATTATTCATAATATATGATTAACACAAAATAGTTTGCTTTATGCTTTTCTGGATACTTGGCTCATCGATCGCAATTTGCCGAAAGCGCTCGGCTTCTGATTCGTATCTTAAAAGAGTAAAAATTTTATTAGAAATATTTTACTGACTTTGTAGTCTTTCCGGTTTCACATTATTTTCGGCAGTCATCTTACGTTCTTTCCAGACATGTTAAGATCCTTTTTAGCTCATCTTTTGCCACTGCAGTACCACCTTGAGCATATTTGTATGGGCGTGAAGTACGCATTACACGGGAACAGCGCGTCACAAAGTTTTATTGGTGAAAAGGTGCTGACTAAAAGCGTAGTTTTCTGACCTTAGAACCATTTCGATGTCCCCAGAACTTTTACATGTGTTCACTGACTCAGTTAAAATTAGATATATGCCTCGGACCGGATATTACGTGCATATTATACGTGCATGAGTGCGGTAACTTTGAACCTCTGTGTCTTCGTAATGGATAACGATATTAAAAAGCCGGCCGGTGTGGCCGTGCGGTTCTAGGCGCTTCGGTCTGGAACCGCGTGACCGCTACGGTCGCAGGTTCGAATCCTGCCTCGGGCATGGATGTGTGTGATGTCCTTAGGTTAGTTAGGTTTAAGTAGTTCTAAGTTCTAGGGGACTGATGACCACAGATGTTAAGTCCCATAGTGCTCAGAGCCATTTGAACCGTTTGATATTAAAAAAGTTTCAACATTCTCCGAGAATCTTAAGAACAAGCGGTAAAAATTTTGACGATCTGCCATGAATAGAAACTATAGAAGTGACCTTTCTTACAGTTTGTGCTTTTCGTGCCCAAAAATCGTGGTTTCTCGAGCTTTTCTCAGGAACCGCCCATAAAAAATGGTGTTTTTATAAGCCACCTAAGGTCCACCATACACAACACTTAACGCAAAAGAACCAACCGATTTGCTCAATTTGTCTGGGCTGGTGGAAGTGTGTAACGTTTAAATTTTGATCCCGTATTGTAGGGTAGCTACGGTAATCCCGTTCTCCCGATGGGTATACAAATGCTCCCTAGCCCAAGCGCTATTCGAAACACTTGAGCGCTTATGTCTGTGATCAATACAACCCGAGATAAGCCACCCTGAAAAATCGCATTTTCGCGAGCGGATTTTTGGAACATACTGGTACCGTGCACTTCGCGCACGTACCGGACCATGGGATGCACTGAATGTTACCCGTCAACAGTTTTGATTTTTCAGATCTGCACTTTCGTAACAGGCTGCCCTTATTTTGGTTATTGTTTTGTTTATAATTCACACTACTTTCTTTAGTTTTATAAGGCTCGTTCTTTTATGCCCTGCTACCCTCGCATCCAAGTACACACACGTTCACACCTATGCAGATTATGCAAAACGCTTTTTTTTCTGTTTATGTTCTAGTGGACATCACGTACCAGCACCGGTAGTAGAGGCTCGACCGTGGTGGATGTTAGCTAATCTGTCAAACTAAATGCGTATAGACCTTTAGAGCTTCAGAATATGTATGAAGAAGAGGGCAAGACTCGATGTTCTTTCAGAGACATTTGCTTAACGAACAGCATATCAATATAGCATTATTATATTCTCTTTTTCTATCTACTATACAAGTTATTTTATCAGATCGCCATACCTAGTTGCGTTTAATATAAGTTATTCTTGAAGTTCTTTTTTTCTGGCACATTTTATGACATGTAGGAATTTCTCCTAATTCCGTTGTGAGACTCTCTTTATGTTTCTGTGTAATATTCCTTGTGTTGCTTCTTTTTCTGTCAGTCAATTTCAGACTGATGTTAACCTTGAAAGATCTAACAAGAGCCGTTTCATGGCACAACCTCGACACTGAGATTCATTTTGTGGAATCCTTTCGATTTAAATTACACTCCTGGAAATTGAAATAAGAACACCGTGAATTCATTGTCCCAGGAAGGGGAAACTTTATTGACACATTCCTGGGGTCAGATACATCACATGATCACACTGACAGAACCACAGGCACATAGACACAGGCAACAGAGCATGCACAATGTCGGCACTAGTACAGTGTATATCCACCTTTCGCAGCAATGCAGGCTGCTATTCTCCCATGGAGACGATCGTAGAGATGCTGGATGTAGTCCTGTGGAACGGCTTGCCATGCCATTTCCACCTGGCGCCTCAGTTGGACCAGCGTTCGTGCTGGACGTGCAGACCGCGTGAGACGACGCTTCATCCAGTCCCAAACATGCTCAATGGGGGACAGATCCGGAGATCTTGCTGGCCAGGGTAGTTGACTTACACCTTCTAGAGCACGTTGGGTGGCACGGGATACATGCGGACGTGCATTGTCCTGTTGGAACAGCAAGTTCCCTTGCCGGTCTAGGAATGGTAGAACGATGGGTTCGATGACGGTTTGGATGTACCGTGCACTATTCAGTGTCCCCTCGACGATCACCAGTGGTGTACGGCCAGTGTAGGAGATCGCTCCCCACACCATGATGCCGGGTGTTGGCCCTGTGTGCCTCGGTCGTATGCAGTCCCGGTTGTGGCGCTCACCTTCACGGCGCCAAACACGCATACGACCATCACTGGCACCGAGGCAGAAGCGACTCTCATCGCTGAAGACGACACGTCTCCATTCGTCCCTCCATTCACGCCTGTCGCGACACCACTGGAGGCGGGCTGCACGATGTTGGGGCGTGAGCGGAAGACGGCCTAACGGTGTGCGGGACCGTAGCCCAGCTTCATGGAGACGGTTGCGAATGGTCCTCGCCGATACCCCAGGAGCAACAGTGTCCCTAATTTGCTGGGAAGTGGCGGTGCGGTCCCCTACGGCACTGCGTAGGATCCTACGGTCTTGGCGTGCATCCGTGCGTCGCTGCGGTCCGGTCCCAGGTCGACGGGCACGTGCACCTTCCGCCGACCACTGGCGACAACATCGATGTACTGTGGAGACCTCACGCCCCACGTGTTGAGCAATTCGGCGGTACGTCCACCCGGCCTCCCGCATGCCCACTATACGCCCTCGCTCAAAGTCCGTCAACTGCACATACGGTTCACGTCCACGCTGTCGCGGCATGCTACCAGTGTTAAAGACTGCGATGGAGCTCCGTATGCCACGGCAAACTGGCTGACACTGACGGCGGCGGTGCACAAATGCTGCGCAGCTAGCGCCATTCGACGGCCAGCACCGCGGTTCATGGTGTGTCCGCTGTGCCGTGCGTGTGATCATTGCTTGTACAGCCCTCTCGCAGTGTCCGGAGCAAGTATGGTGGGTCTGACACACCGGTGTCAATGTGTTCTTTTTTCCATTTCCAGGAGTGTATATTATGAATGAAATTCCGCGCCGCTGTGTTCGTGCTGTTCTCTTTTTCCTGTGACAAGACTGAACGGTGGAACTACACACATAAAAAAAGTTTTGCATCAACTCGGTTTCGAGAATTCCGGAAACAGTACAGAAAATTGGAATAGAGATCAACATAAACATCATTCTCGCCCGTTTTATTGCTCATGAAACCCACACATTGCATGTTGTACCACTATGCAGCGAGACCTTCAGAGGTGGTGGTCCAGATTGCTGTACACACCGGTACTTCTAATACCCAGTAGCACGCCTTCTTGCACTCATGCATGCCTATATTCGTCGTGGCATACTATCCAAAGTTCATCAAGGCATTGTTGGTCCAAAGTGCCCCACTCCTCAATGGCAATTCGGCGTAGATCCCTTAGAGTGGTTGGTTGGTCACGTCGTCCATAAACAGCCCTTTAAAATCCAGCCCAGGCATGTTCAATAGGGTTCATGTCTGGAGAACATACTGGCCACTCTAGTGGAGCGATGTCATTATCCTGAAGGAAGTCATTCACAAGATGTGCACGATGGGGGCGCGAATTGTCGTCCATGAAGACGTATGCCTTGCAAATATGGTGCCGATATGGGAGGATGGGATTCACATATCCTACAGCCAGTACGGCGCGTTCCATGACCACCAGCGGCGTACGTCGGCCCCACATAATGCCACCCCCAAACAGCAGGGAACCTTCACCTTGCTGCACTCGCTGGACAGTGTGTATAAGACGTTCAGCCTAACCGGGTTGCTTCCAAACACGTCTCCCACAATTGCCTGGTTGAAGGCATATGCGACACTCATCGGTGAAGAGAACGTGATGACAATCCTGAGCGGTCCATTCGGCATGTTATTGGGCCCATCTGTACTGCACTGCATGGTGTCGTGGTTATAAAGATGGACCTCGCCTTGGACGTCGGGAGTGAAGTTGCGCATCATGCAATTATTGCGCACAGTTTGAGTCGTAAAACGACGTCCTGTGGCTGCACGAAAAGCATTATTCAACATGGTATTAACGGTCATCCACTGCAGTAGTAGCCTTTGGGCGGCCTGAGAGAGGCATGTCATTGACAGTTCCTGTCTCTCTGTATCTCCTCCATGTCCGAACAACATCGCTTTGGTTCTCTCCGAGACCCCTGGACACTTCCCTTGTTGAGAGCCCTTCCTCGCACAAAGTAGCAATGTGGACGCGCTCGAACTGCAGTATTGGCCGTCTAGGCATGGTTGAACTACAGACAACACGATCCGTGTACCTCCTTCCTGGTGAAACGCCTGAAACTGATCGGCTGTCTGACCCCCTCCATCTAATAGGCGCTGCTCATGCATAGTTGTTTACAACTTTGGGCGGGTTTAGCGACATCTCTGAACAGTCAAAGGGACCGTGCCTGTGATACAGTATCCACAGTCAACGTCTATCTTCAGGAGTTCGTGGACCGGGGGTGATGCAAAACTTTTTTGATGTATTTCACATTTGACAGATTAATATGACGCAAACAGCTTGTGCTCTGCACCTTCATTAGGAATTATTTCACATTTGACAGATTAATAGAGGCAACTTGTGCTTTGCATCTTTATTAGGATTCATTTTACAATAACTTTTTGTTCATATGTATATCACGTGCATCCTAATTACCCAATGTACTCTGTATTATCATGTTTCCGGCTACCCCGCGCAGTCTAGGGCGCCTTATCACGATCCGCGTGGCTCCCCCAGTCGGAGGTTCGAGTCCTCTTTCAGGCATGGGTGTGTGTGTTGTTCTTAGCGTAAGTTAAAGTTAGATTAAGTAGTGTGTAATCTTAGGCACCGATGAACTCAGCAGTTTGGTCTCATAGGACGTTACCACAAATTTCCAAATTTATCATGTTTCCTTTCCTATACCTTATGATGCGACTGTGTGTGTGTGAATGCACATTTATCTGGGTTATAAAGGACAGCGTTGTCTTGCTGCTTTCCGTCTGCTGTCGGTGCGGGTCTTCTATCTTGGTGCAGGGTAACCAGATTTGGGTGGTGGAAGGAACACTCTGGTCACTTCCGTTTACCTGGGAGCACCCTCACCAGCGGCTGTGCTGAAGTCACTCTGTCTTGGGCTTCAGGTGAGTTCACTTCGTACTCATTAAGCGTGGTCGTAGCCTTGTTAATTTCTCTTGTGAAATGTGAATGTTTGCTTCAGACTAGGTGAAGTTGTTTAATTTTCTCTTCCAGTTATTAATAATGGAGCATTGAGCTCATAGATTTGCGGGAAATGTTAGGAGTGCTAGATTTAATAATTATTTCGAAGTCGCATTGTTCCTTCAGAACATTGCGTGGTGTAGAACAGCCCAATACGTTAAACCGTTTTTAACTTATGTGAATGTGAGAATATCCCCATGTACTGAATTGTGTTCAAATTATCTGGCTTTCGATTCAGATTTACCGTTAACCCCGCAGTCGGCACAAACCTCCTTACTGTAGTTTCATTTATGTAGGATTGGCGGAGTTCTGATCCAAGCCTGTCTTATTCTGTATGTCTGTGAACGAATGTGCGGTCTGTTTTCCTCCCTTTCCTCGGTACTTTTCCATACAGACTATGAAATTGTTAATCACTGGGTCATTATTAAATTATCGTGTGACTTTGAGTTCAGACACCAGCAAAATTTTGTGTATATTGTCTTTCCTTGAACCCACCATCTTAGCTTCATTAATAAATATTTTTGTCAAAGTTTAATTCGCATGTATTCTGCGTATTGAATGAAGGCTCCTTTACTGAACCATTTTATTTGAAATTATTCTCTTTTATTAATTCTGTGTGGCTCCATAGTTTAAGCTTTGTTGATCATTCACGTAAAAAACCTTGATTCAATTAATGCAGCTATGTAAATTTTTCCAGTCCAGCTTTCGTTATATTTATATGTAGAATAGTGTCTGGGCTGGTGACGAACCTGAAAGTCAAATTTGAAACAATTTTAGAAATTATTTTCTTTGTGAGGGGTAGGAACTCAGTAGAAGCACCGTCATATAATTTTATATGGGGCGTCCCCAACCATAGTCGGCAACAAGAAGCAGTTAGAATGTAACAGCAAACAGTTAGAACCTTACAACCTCTGTACTTTTGTGACAACACGACACGTATTTAGTAAGAGCAGTAACAATATTGATCCAAGTGTTGTAATTAAGATACGCCCCTCACACTTTCATATGGAAAACATAACTAAAATTATGAGAACGTTGTTTGCCGCGGCGACACTCTTGGATAAAACTTTCTCGGATTTCTTACCACGTCATATTTGTATGTAAACTCAAAATTCCAACGACTCTGTCTGTCGTCATCATCAGGAGTAATCAGTAGGAGGAGGAGGAGATTGGTGTTTAACGTCCCGTCGACAACGACGTCTTAGAGACGGAGCACAAGCTCGGATTAGGGAAGGACGGGAAAGAAAATCGGCCGTGCTCCTTCAAAGGAACCATCCCAGTATTTGCCTGAAGCGATTTAGGGAAATCTTAGAAAACCTAAATCAGTATGGCCGGACGCGGGTTTGAACCGTCGTCCTCCAGAATGTGAGTACAGTGTGCTAACCACTGGTGTTGTGGTACTTTCGTTCTTAGTTAGATGAATTATGCCATGGAGACGTCAAGAACTCACGGAATTTCCATATGCTATCAGAGATTACGTCATGACTATGAAAGACGGAAATTAATAACGATACTGATTCCGCTAGACACTAGGCAACTCACCTTGTTTCTTTGTACACTTTCAGCATCAAGCGCCCATTCTCATGCACCAGTTAAAGTTGTTGTTCTCCATTCTGATGTCAACGGCTTGTTTCATGACAAAATCCCAGTAGGTAGATGCATAGTGTAAGATATTTGCTTGTTTATGTATCTGTGTAAGGCAATAAATAGCAGATTTGTCGAAATAGAGACATTTAATGTGGCATCAGTGGTCTGTGCAGCGTTCTGAAATCGTTAGTGTTGACTGACCAATATAACTGCCGTTGCATTCAGAAAAGCTTGCGAAGGACACTGGGACAAAGGCCGTATTTTACTTGGCGCATAATCTCTTTAATTTTCTTGGGTCGTTATAAAATGGATTGAATGTGTTGTACTTTCAAAACTTTGCCTATTTTATTTGTTGTAGCTCCGAGTAGGCTGATCATCTTGCGATGATTATCTGCGGGAGGTGGGTTATGCAACATCTCGTTCACTGTAGCTGGTCATATGGAACATCTTTTTGAGATAACTGATCTAGGAATGCAGGTGGTTCTTTTCAGGAACAGTTTTAGCTCTATGTTTTTTTTTTAATCACCTCATCTCAAACACATCGACTCTCCTTTCCCTGTCTCCGCAGAGTTTAAAACTTACTGATCTATTTGTCACTGGATGACGAAAGTTTTGTCTATTCAGGTGTAATTTAATGTGTGTAAGTTTGTGGTGAATAGTGTGGCAGAGCCGCCCATGTGACTTTCGTACAAAAGACACATCTAAAAATGGCAATTTTCCTTCTCTATTTTTCTCAGCGCTGAACTTGGTATTAGTGTGCCTGCTATTCATACGATCAGTTAATGGGTTAGGAGCTTCCATTCCACGTGGCCGACCGGCCGCTGTGACCGAGCGGTGCTAGGCACTTCAGTCCGGAACCGCGCTACTGCTACGGTCGTAGGTTCGAATCATGCTTCGGGCATGGATTTGTGTAATGTCCTTAGGTTGGATAGGTTTAAGTAGTTCTAAGTCTAAGAGACTGATGAGCTCAGATGTTAAGTCCCATAGTGCTTAGAGCTATTTGAAAGCCATCCGCGTGGCCGGATCATAACGAAGGAAGCTAGATTGACGAAGAGGATCTGAACTTAACGCGTGTTCTTCGAAATACTCCACGAAGAAATTAACCATATTGGGAGAAAATGGAGAACCTACGGCTACTCAAAAGTAATGTAAGAAAATTACGCCGGCCGGAGTGGCCGAGCGGTTCTAGGCGCTACAGTCTGGAACCGCCCGACCGCTACGGTCGCAGGTTCGACTCCTGCCTCGGGCATGGATGTGTGTGATGTCCTTAGGTTAGTTAGGTTTAAGTAGTTCTATGTTCTAGGCGACTGATGACCTCAGACGTTGAGTCCCGTAGTGCTCAGAGCCATTTGAGCCAAGAAAATTACGTACAAATGAGATTTGCCAGGAAATTGGAAATAATATTTATCAAAAACCAAAAATAGAATATTACGCGTAGTTGGAAATTAAGAAATTCGGAGCAGTTACTGAAATCATCGAATCTGTTTGCTCGCAGCGTGTGTCCGTGTACGGTCTTGTAAGTTTATGACAAGGACTAATTGTGTACTGTGCAATTCCTTTATTTACAAATATATAATAATTTAATGCGCGAATTAACATAAATGCGTGAGGAAGAGGATGAGATGAAGCATCGTTTAGCCGAGGATGGCCTTGGTGTGCAGGGGAGCAGCGTAGGCGGCAGGGGCGGCGTACGCAGGGGCGGCGTATGCGACGGGGGCGGCCACCTTCGCGTACGCGGGGGCGGCGTAGGCGACCGGGGCAGCCACCTTGGCGACGGCGGGGGCGGCGACGACAGCCTTGGCGGCCACCACGGGCTCGCGGTGCACGACGGCGTTGAAGCCGTTGACGGGGTCGGCCGTGTACTCGACGGTGCGGCGGGAGCCGTCGGGTTCGACCAGGCTGTAGCTGCCCTGCACCACGTCGCCGTTGCGGGTCTCCTGCTGGCCCTTGGAGTCGCCGGTCAGCGCGTCCTGGATGTCGTACGCGTAGCTGTACTGAGGGTTCGGGTCGTAGTCGTCGACGACGGCAGCCTTGGCGACGACGGGCGCGGCGTGGGCGACGGCGACGGCCGGGGCGGCGTAGGCGGGGGCGGCGTAGGCGGGGGCGGCGTAGGCGGGGGCGGCGAGTGGCGCTCCGGGTGCGACGACGGCGGGGGCTCCCAGGAGACCCGCGCTCGCCACGGACAGCGCTCCGGCAAGGACCAACAGCTGCAGTCAACGACACTCTCTCACTCTCCGCTTAATTAATGCGTGCCCTAAACTTTTTCGGCTTGTCCCTTTCCTCCTCGGACGCCATTTACAATGGAGGAGGCAGATTCTTACTACCTTTTATCTCAACTGCTAGATATTTAAAAGCGAATTTATACAGTATATTTAGGGAGACGATCACAGTCTTTCACCCATCTACATTTACATCTAGATACGCAGGGACCTCAGAAAGTACGCCACTGGCAATTAAAATTGCTACACCACGAAGATGACGTGCTACAGACGCGAAACTTAACCGACAGGAAGAAGATGCTGTGATATGCAAATGATTAGCTTCTCAGAGCATTCACACAAGGTTGGCGCCGGTGGCGACACCTACAATGTGCTGACATGAGGAAAGTTTCCAACCGATTTCTCATACGCAAACAGCAGTTGACCGGTGTTGCCTGGTTCAAATGGTTCAAATGGCTCTGAGCACTATTGGACTTAACATCTATGGTCATCAGCCCCCCAGAACTTAGAACTATGCCTCGTGTAAGGAGGAGAAATGTGTACCATCACGTTTCCGACTTTGATAAAGGTCGGATTGTAGCCTATCGTGATTGCTGTTTATCGTATCGCGACATTGCTGCTCGTGTTGGTCGAGATCCAATGACTGTTAGCCGAATATGGAATCGGTGGGCTCAGGAGGGTAATACGGAACGCCGTGCTGGATCCCAACGGCCTCGTATCACTAGCAGTCGAGATGACAGGCATCTTATCCTCATGGCTGTAACGGATCGTGCAGCCACGTCTCGATCCCTGAGTCAACAGATGGGGACGTTAGCAAGACAACAATCATCTGCAGGAACAGTTCGACGACGTTTGCAGCAGCATGGGCTATCAGCTCGGAGACCGTGGCTGCGGTTACCCTTGACGCTGCATTACAGACAGGAGCGCCTGCGATGGTGTACTCAACGATGAACCTGGGTGCACGAATCGCAAAACGTCATTTTTTCGGATGAATCCAGGTTCTGTTTACAGCATCACGATGGTCGCATCCGTGTTTGGCGACATCGCGGTGAACGCACATTGGAAGCGTGTATTCGTCATCGCCATACTGGCGTATCACCCGGCGTGATGGTATGGGGTGCCATTGGTTACACGTCTCGGACACCTCTTGTTCGCATTGACGGCACTTTGAACAGTGGACGTTATATTTCTGATGTGTTACGACCCGTGGCTCTACTCTTCATTCGATCCCTGCGAAACCCTACATTTCAGCAGGATAATGCTCGACCGAATGTTGCAGGTCCTGTACGGGCTTTCCTGGAAACAGAAAATGTTCGACTGCTGCCCTGGCCAGCACATTCTCCAGGTCTATAACCAATTGAAAACGTCTGGTCAATGGTGGCCGAGCAACTGGCTCGTCACAATACGCCAGTCACTATTCTTGATGAACTGTGGTATCGTGTTGAAGCTGCATGGGCAGCTGTACATGTACACGCCATCCAAGCTCTGTTTTGACTCTATGCCCAGGCGTATCAAGGCCGTTATTACGGCCAGAGGTGGTTGTTCTGGGTACTGATTTCTTGGGATCTATGCACTCAAACTGCGTGAAAATGTAATCACATGTCAGTTCTAGTATATACAATGAATACCCGTTTATCATCTGCATTTCTTCTTGGTGTAGCAATTTTAATGGCCTGTAGTGTAAGTTACATCTGTCGTCCCAAGCTAAGACCATAGCTCAAAGAGCATGGCGCGTCGCCAGAAGAGAGTACGTATACCGGGTTTCCTGCAGACGCAGTTCTGGTGCGGTACGGATAACAGGTGCATCACGGGTTGCGAGTGAAATAGCACGGCAATTGGAAACGTACTGCAAAATTGAAGTTCTAGGTGCAGTTCGATTCTTGTGGCAAAATCTCTAAATTTTGTGGGAATTCCTCGTGAAATTCTGTCACTATATGGACTAAATGTAATGTCTTCTACATCCGTAGTGAAATCGTGCCAACAGTTTGACCGAGATCGCACACACAAGGGTGAAACTGATCGGAGAGTCCAGACCTCGGTCTGTTCGGCAAAGTGGAAGAACATTTGGGAGGAAAGAGATTTTTCAACGATGGCGAAGCTAAGACAGCAGTTTGCGAATGGCTCGGTGAGCAAGGAGTGGATTTCTGCCGTTCGAGAAACTGAACGATTGGTAGAACGTTCCGACCGTTATTTACAGAGACTTGGTGACTATATTGAAAAATGGTCTCACGTATCTGTGTCACTATGAGGTATAGTGCAGACTGCTATAATAATGAGTAAGTTACTTTTTGAAGTCTCTCGGTACATATTCAGCCAGTCACCATACGGCGCATGGCGGAGGGTAACTTGCACCATTGCTAGTCATTCCTTTTTCCGTTTCACTCGCGTATGGAGCTTGGAAAAAACCACAGTCTACTTGCTTTCGCAGGAGCTCTGAGTTTTCTCGTCTTGCATTTACGTTCATTACGCGTGATGTATGTTGGTGGCAGAAGCATCGTTCTGTTACTGTTGCCAAGCTCACAGGCCTCTACAACGTCGAGGAGACGTTATGTACGTCCTCGACGTTACATTCTAGTCTACAGGAACTTGGAGGCTGTTTCAATCGAAGCTTCAGGCGAGCCAAACAAACAGTGGGTTATTGGAGGTTCTAATGTGTTTAAGGATGTCACCTCGACATTTGTGTGCTTCTCGATGCTGTATTTGGAAGAAGTATTGGGATGACTGTGTCTATTGGTGCAAGCAATCATGCAGATTATGGTGGTCTTGAAGCTTTCGAAGATATTAATATAATAGCATGGGACACATTGGACATATCTAATGAATCTAATCTATTTTTTCTGAGATATCCGTTATATACTGGGTGTTTTAAAAACATTCGCCCGATTTCACAAGACAATATTGTCTATATGAATGAAGACGGGAAAATCTTGAGGTGAATTTTAACTTTTGCATCAAAACTGAACTTTATTTTGATGCCAGTTGCCAGTTTCCATTTGGTGTGGCTGTTGGTAGATCTCTCACTAATGAAGCTAGTTCGCTCACCCGCTCGCTCGTTCATTTCCCAATGTGCGTTCGATTGGAAGGAAACTACCTTATATACTCTACATCTACAGCTACATTGATACTATGGACGCATAGACCAGATGTGGCTTAAATTCGAAGAAAGAGAATCGGCGGCAGCTGAGAGATTTATATACCAAATAAATTAATAAGAGATGATATTGATCCCCCATGGTACACAAAAATGGTCAGAACCCTGTTGTAGAAGCCACGAGAAAAGTATGCCAAATTAAAATAATGCAAAGTCCCCAAGATTGGTAAAGTTTTACAGAAGGAGATCAAATCCGACTGAAAAATGATTTAGACAAATTATCTGTACTGTGTGAAAAGTGGCAATGAAAAGTGTGAGGTCAGCCACATAAATACTAAAAGAAATTCATTAAATTTCGGTTACACGATAAATCATGCAACTGTAAAGGCTATCAGCTCAACTAAATATCTAGGTATACTAGTTACGAGCAACTTAATTTGGAACGATCACATAAATAAAGTTGTGCGAAAGGCGAAAAATATTGCGGTTTATTGGCAGAATACTTAGAAAATGCAACAGGTCTACTGAAGAGACTGCTTACGCTACGCTTGCCCGTCCTCTGCTAGAGTATTGCTGAGCGAAATGAGATCCTTACCGGCTAGGAATGACGGAGGACATCGAAAAAGTTCAAAGAAAGGGAGCTTGTTTTCGTTTTGTATTTTCACGAAATAGGGGAGCTGAGGTGGCGATCGTTAAAAGAATAGTGTTTTTCGTTGCTGCGGTCATCTTTTCACTCTCAATCTCCGATATTCTCCTTCGAATGCGAAAATGTTTTGTTGACGCCCACTCGCATAAGGAGAAATGATCATCATAATAAAATAAGGGAAATAGGAGCCCGCGCGGAAAGATTTAAGTGTTCGTTTGTCCCGTGCGCTGTTAAAGAGTGGAACGGTAGAGAAATAATGTGAAAGTGGTTCGATAAATCCTCTACCTAGCACTTAGGCGTGAATTACAGAATAACCATGAAGATGCAGATGTAGGCACATGTAAAAAAGTATGCCAAGACATGTACATGCATGTAAAAGATACGCGCTTGTAAATTTGGATAGTTATTTTGGAAGTCACAGCTTTGTAGTCCTATTCGTAATTTAAAATTGTACTCCAACTATCAGTCTGCCTGCTTAGCTGGGTGGTAACGTGCTTGCCTCTCATGCAAGCGGGCTCGGGTTCGATTCCCGGATGGGTTGGAGATTTTCTCCGCTCATGGAGTGGATGTTGTGTGGTTCTCATCATCGTTTCATCCTCATCACCGGCACGCAAGTCGCCCAATGTGGCGTCGACTGAAATAAGACTTGCTTTGCACTCGGCGGCCAAACTTCCCCGGACAGCACCTCCCGGCCAACAATACCATACCATCATTCCATTTTCCAAGTTTCTGTATGGATTCATGTAGATGATATATTCTTGTGAAATGGGATGTATCTCTTTGAGACAGCCTTCTAACTGAAACAACTCCTGCAGTAAAAATCTAAAATCCTTCGTCTATTGCCCCAGCCCAACTTCATGAAGTTTCATAAGACTTGAACAACACTTCTAATGAACCAAACCCTTCAGAGTCCTTACTATATAAGCTAGTGGTATATGAAATTAAATCCGAAAATGCGCACGCTCTTATAAAGCAAGGTTAAATCTACGGAAATAAGCAACCGTGGCGGCAACATGGGAGACCTTCTCCTCCCAGTTTCAAGGGGTGGGGAGGTACACATCGGCTATTGTTAGTTCTCACTGAAAGGCTTCATGTATGCCTAAGAAGGATGAAAATTTTTGATGAAATCATGTGTACTCGCTGACAGTTTTACTGTCAGACCTCTTTTCACCTTCGGACTAGAACAGTTTTACCGAGCGAGGTGGCGCAGTGGATAGCTCACTGGACTCGCATTCGGGAGGACGACGGTTCAAACCCGCGTCCGGTCAGCCTGATTTAGGTTTTCCGTGATTTCCCCAAATCGCTTCAGACAAATGCCGGGATGGTTCCCTTGAAAGAGCACGACCGATTTCCTTTTCTATCCTTCCCCTATCCGGTGGGACCGATGAGCTCGATGATGGATCCCCTCCCCCAAATCAACCAACCAATCAACTAGAGCAGTTCTCTTCTAAGCTCTTAAACCTGATGCTTCACTCTGTCTTAGCTACTGATTAGCAAACTCTGTGTCTCTTGGTGATCAAATTGTTATATTACCGTTATTTGCCTAGTAGGAAGCTTGATTTTCTAGTACTGTGTATGGAACTCCTTAAAGAAACTGTAGCTATTTTATGAACGCGGATCACATTGCGCCTAATATGCACACTGTCGTACTACGTAGCATATTTTATCTTGGTGTGTGGAATGTTGCTAGACTGAAAGACAGGGGAAGAATCTACTGCAATGACCGATCGTATTGTATTAGTACGTGCTTCACCTAGAGTTCCAAAAAGATATTATTTATTTATTATTCTGACCTGTAAAGCTATGTTTCCCTTATGGAATGTCCCGAGATACTGTGCGATCTGTGTCAAAATGACAGAGTCCTAGAAATTTGATCTGACACAATAAGCTTCATTCAAACCATATTTTTGCTTACTCGAGACTGGTTGATTAGAGATTTAACGTAGACATTTCAGCACGAATAAATAGTATTTCGTTGAAGCAGTAGTCTGAAAATAGGCATCTAACAGTCAGTAGTGTATTAAAATAACCCCATAAATTAGAAACGGGACAGTAACTTAGATTCTGTTATGCTCTCCAATGCAAATTGTCTTACCACGTACTCTGCTCTATAATTCTCAACAGCGATGACTTACGTCAGAACCAAATAAAATTTCAAAGCTGATTGACGGACTGAACGATTTAGAACGGTTATCACAACTCTGGCAGAACTGTGTTCTTATTGAACTGTGTGTTAATTTGGGAACAACATATGTTATTACAATGGTCTTTAGGTTTTTAATTACATCAGCTTACTTCGGCTTTCTTTAGCTCTCTTGCCTGTGAGACACTACCTTTCAGAAAACAGTGCCATCTACAATACATTATGATTTGCTTCATAGGAACAATGCCTTTTACGTAAATATGACGTTAGTTTTCGAACTAGCATTAGAGGTTCGAGATATGTTCAGCCGATGATGATTTAAGTTCTTTCATACTTTGTTGACAATAGATAAATCGTTCTGTGTATTTATTCCGATACGTTGATGTACCGAACAGCGAAGTTAAGAGAGTAGCAATTATGCGATTTCGAATGCAGTCGTAATAATGTGGAAGGAATATTAGAAGAGGCAAATGTTTCATTGTCTTTCATTTTGCATTGTCATTCTGATTACATAAGTGAAGTTAATCTGTAAATGCTCACCTTCTGTTGGCTAATGCTTTGTATAAGAACAGTAGACAAGCAAATACACATTCACGAAACTTCTGGCATATTCCATTAGTTTATTTATTTACGAGATTAAATGTAGGAGTAACTGCTAAAATAATAAATAAGGACACTAACAACAGTACTTCAGTGACATTTTACTTAAAATTATTTCCGGCTCGTCTGTTGACATACACTATAATTAGAATTTTTAGAGAATATTTCGTTGTGGATCACATAAGCTACTTCTCCATATTCCGGTGTATTGGGAATTTACTTCTCAAAAAAATTTATGTATTATATCTGATTACGACTGAAAGTTTGATTGAGCTTCTGACGCGGAGAGTAATTAACATAAATTTTGTACATTGATAGTAAGAAAAAGAGGCCTGTGAAAAACCTGAAAAAGACGCGGGAAAGAAGTAGTTGTCTTTCATTCACTGTCCTGTCAAGTGGAATGTAATTTAAGGAGGACACATTTCACTTACATTCGTCACCGTGGTCAAACAATAAGCGCGAGAAAATCGTTAACTGCTACCAAAATCAGTGTCATTTTATAGCGGAGTGTACGGTATCAGGAAACTTCCTGCAAATATGTAATTGTTCGCGGCACTAATGTTCCAACGGCGTTCCAAAACCAGCACCCATAATTTAAAACCAAATATAATTACAATGCAAATTCTATGCAAACTGGAAACAGACTCTTGGGCTGCAGCTCGCACATTTTCTACCGTATAGCCTACCTCTTTCCAAAGAGACTTTCTGTGTGAACCATGTGCACGAGATGCTGTAAACTTAGAATGCATAATGGATAGGTGACAGATTGAAGCTTAGCCCATGAAACGTGCTCTGTAGCTTCAGTTTGAGTGAGAGATGCCCGTGGAAGTCCCTTGACCGAGATTGAAACCTCATCCGGTGTATAGCTTTAATCTGCCAGAGTTTCATTACCACTGCATAGCAATTTAGGTGTAACGTTGACGACGAAGGCGCATCCATTTCGGTGAGTCCTAGTGCATAAACGCCCCAAGTAATTAACGGGAAGATCACGACAGTTATTGGTCTCGACTAACCGACCGTGGAGAGACGACTGTCACAAGATGGCTGCAATACTACTGTTGGACAGACTCCAAGAAAAAAGTGCAATCTGCTACGGGAAGAGAAATAAGCACAATGTAAGAGCGAGAGTGCTGCTTACCGTGACTGCCATTGTGGTGGATGTGAACTGACTGTTGGCTTCTCTGGACCCGGGTGGGTCTTATATACCTGGCCGGACGTCCAGTTGATGTAATCGGGCGCTCTTTCAAAATTGACCACGCCTGCGTGGCCGGCAGCTGAGCTCAGTGCGTCTACGCGTTACAGCGATCTATTTGGAGTGACCCCGGCTTCAGCCCGGGGCGTGACCGAAATCGGCGCCCCGCTTCTGTCGAAAGCCAGCCGGCCGCGGTTACACCACAGCATCCAATGTCGCTTTCACCGCCTTATCTTACACGCCCTCCGCTTTGCGTCTCGGCGCAGACATCTCTTATTGTCCTTAGCGTGTCCCTGCATTCATTCATCATTACTTGACACATTACACTGAGGCAAAATATTGACCTTCGCAGAAGAAATAACTTACTACGCACCGTTATTTCGTGATGCTAACAAGGACAAAATTGTGTTTGCAGCTTATCATATTAAAAGCACCACGAAACTAGCATTTCTTTTATGTTTCATCGCCACTGTTGTTATCATCGTTGATAATTTTCATTTCAGACATCTGTGAATGCCCTTTTTGATGTGATCTACGTTTTAGGGAATTGTCAGCAATTAGTATCTACATCTACATCTACATTTATACTCCGAAAGCCACCAAACGGTGTGTGGCGGAGGGCACTTTACGTGCCACTGTCATTATCTCCCTTTCCTGTTCCAGTCGCGTATGGTTCGCGGGAAGAACGACTGCCGGAAAGCCCCCGTGCGCGCTCGAATCTCTCTAATTTTACATTCGTGATCTCCTCGGGAGGTATAAGTAGAGGGAAGCAATATATTCGATACCTCATCCAGAAACGCACGCTCTCGAAACCTGGACAGCAAGCTACACCGCGATGCAGAGCGCCTCTCTTGCAGAGTCTGCCACTTAATATTGTTAAACATCTCCGTAACGCTGTCACGCTTACCAAATAACCCTGTGACGAAACGCGCCGCTCTTCTTTGGATCTTCTCTATCTCCTCTGTCAACCTGACCTGGTACGGATCCCACACTGATGAGCAATACTCAGGTATAGGTCGAACGAGAGTTTTGTAAGCCACCTCCTTTGTTGATGGACTACATTTTCTAAGGACTCTCCCAATGAATCTCAACCTGGCACTCGCCTTACAAACAATTAATTTTATATGCTCATTCCACTTCAAATCGTTCCGTACGCATATTCCCAAATACTTTACAGAAGTAACTGCTACCGCTATCATATAATCATACAATAAAGGATCCTTCTTTGTATGTATTCGCAATACATTACATTTGTCTATGTTAAGAGTGAGTTGCCACTCCCTGCGCCACGTGCCTATCCGCTGCAGATCTTCCTGCATTTCGCTTCAGTTTTCTAATACTGCAATTTCTCTGTATATTACAGCATCATCCACGAAAAGCCGCATGGAACTTCCGACACTATCTATCAGAGATACAGTACGTGTCAGATTATATTTTCGAGAAATTTGATTTAATGGATTTATTTTGACGCTCACAGAGTCTGAATACATTGAGTCTAAATGCACCGACCACTGAATACTGAGAAAGAAGGGCGTTAATTCTCAACTGCAAGAAAGAAATTAATGTAATGTTGGCATTTATACTGGGGTTACAGGTAAGTGTTTAAATACTTACAAGCAATTGTTGATGTAACTTATAAGACTGGCAAACAAGCGTTAATTAGACCTTATTTAGCAATCGATAAATTAAATGCCAATTTACAGTCGGAATACTTGTATATGCTACCATATTACCAGTCTGTTCGTGTGTCCTCGGTGGCTGACAAATTTATTGTCAGTATTCCAAATATTTCTCTAGATAATTTAATTACATGTGCACAATGAGGTTGAAGTGCCTCGTTAAAATAATGTAGCACAGCCAAAGGACACATCACCGAATACGAATTTTTTAAAACAGTATTCTGCACTAAGGTAGTATTAAGTAGACACCAATATAAGCGAATGGATTACATGGTAAATAAGTGAATAATCTTTGTACATAACTTGTCCTACGACGGCGTTGAACTGCTGACGTGTTACTGTTGGTTGTTGAAATGTCCAATTCTCCCTTTGACGAAGAATTTATAACATGAAAAACTTTCAACAGCGTTTCCTTGCTACATTTCAGACTTCTGCAGATTACATTAAAAAAATGATAGAAAAAGTTAACAAAAGTGCAACTGAGCGTACTGCCAAAAGCCGTATTTTTATAGAGCTGGAGAGAACTTACAGGCCGGCTGGAGTGGCCAAGTGGTTCTAGGCGCTTCAGCCTGCAACCGCGCGACTGCTATGCTTGCAGGTTAGAATCCTGCCTCGGGCATGGATGTGTGTGATGTTCTTAGGTTAGTTAGGTTTAAGTAGTTCTAAGTTCTAGGGGACTGATGACCTCCGCTGTTAAGCCCCATAGTGCTCAGAGCCATTTGAGCCATTTGAAAAATGGTTCAAATGGCTCTGAGCACTATGGGACTTAACATCTGTGGTCATCAGTCCCCTAGAACTTAGAACTACTTAAACCTAACTAACCTAAAGACATCACACACATCCATGCCCGAGGCAGGATTCGAACCTGCGACTGTAGCGGTCACGCGGTTCCAGACTGAAGCGTCTAGAACTGCACGGCCATGAGCCATTTGAAGAACTTACAGTGAAACCAGCTGCTTTAGAGCAATACTTAAGATAAAGGAGGATGGATTGTTAAAAACTCTGTCGAAATGACGTTCATCTTAAGCTTTGAGCAGATATTCTACTGACCATATGTAGAAACAAGGTCTGCCAAATTTCAGAGAATCAGATTGCTGTATGTTCGATTCCAGTTGGATGCAGAGTCTAGTTGGTTCTAAATACGCCTCCAGGTGCTTTTACTAACCCCTCTACTTGCTATTCAAATGAACAAAAAGGGTGAGTTTCCACTTGGACCAGAAGGAATTTGATGACTGTTACACAGCCCACATTGCATATTACACAGAACTGGAGGAACACCATCGCATCGCCCAAAGGTTTGACCGGTGGCATGAGCCCCCTCTCATATTTCTATCTTACGCTGAGTAATTCGATTTTCCTCTCTAATTGCATGAAGTGAAAAGTTGCTATTCCTTCACATGCGGACTTCCCACGCAGTGTCTCTCATCACCCGGGTGGTCCGGTGACAGGCGGGTTTCCGCTGATCTTGAAAGGGTTAAGCCGATGGGTGTGAGGGAGTCAAATGGATGCTTTCCAGACGCCGACACTGTCATAAGAGTGGTGGCGACACGACCACAGGGGCCTGAAGGAGCGGCTGGGCTAGAGATTCCGTTACTTCGCAGGAACTTTGTGAAAACACTTTCTGGCGGGCTACCAGCGAGGTGTGGAAATGACTTGTGTTCCCAGGCAGTCTTGGCGGGCAAATTACCGCGTTTTCTGCAAAATCGTAACTGTGATTGGCTTGCTCAGGGCAGACATTGGCGCCAAGAATCTCCATTGGTGGAATGGTAGTGCTTCGGCAATAGAGTGGAATTTTCCGCTGGTTTTCGAGTCGCCGATTGGAATGTTTAACCACAGCCACTTTTGTGGGGGAATATTCTGTGTTCGGCTTGTACCGGTGCTCTTGAGGGAGTCGGCTCTCGCCTTTCGATCAGGGTAGGTTACAAGACTGAGCTCTCGCTGCTCTGGATAGCCTGCCTTCCGTTGACTGTCTAATATAATTTCATTTAATTGTAGCTATTTGACGCAGTTGCTGAAGTTTCGACTTCAGTGTAACTTTCCGGGTACAGTTGGCAATTGAGTGTTCTGCGTACAAGTGGCCTATGTTGTCCGTCTTGAGCAGTTTTTGCTAAAGTTGACTGTATCGGAGTTACTGTGTGACTTCGTTTGTTAAAATCAATCACTGTACCATCAGTGATTGTGTGGCGAGCCTTCTTTGTCTCCCTCAGAGGCGCATGTGTATTGATAGGAGGTCTTTAGTCTGGAACAACCAGACCAGGATAATTTGTTTCGGGCTATACTCGCGACATTATCATCACCATGACCGGACGTCGAAGCATCCAGCCATCGCCTCCGGTACGCCAGATCATGTCCTTGCAGTTACGAAGACAGCTTGGTAATGTATGTCCTCAGCACAGGCAGATTAGGGAATTTTGCTAGGTGATAATCAGAGCTCAGCAGAGCGCGCCTGTTCGTCTTTTCTAACTTTGTTCTGTCTTGGGTATTCATTGTCTGAGTTCTCACTACTGTAGCACCAATTAATGTTGGGTTGGCTGGGTGTTTCGCTTAAGATTTGAGTTGCAAGGAATTGGCTCCACATACCACTTGGTCGTAAATATCACAATCTAGTTTATGGATAACCTCACCTTCTCAGCACTTATTTGAGTATCCAATTTGATGTATTGTAAATGTGTTTTGTTTATTATTTTGAGTTTAGTCATAACAAATCAAATTGTTATTTTGGACAGAACTTTCATTCTGTTAATTGGCAGAGCAACACTTTCATTTCTCACTACGTTAATGTAACTTTCCTTTATCTAATTAATGTCTATCAAATTAAATTATTGCAGGTCCCAAACTCTTTTCTACTCCACTTGCAGGGTCGATTGCAGTCAGTTCGCGTTTCTTCTTAATCCATGTGCAACAGTAAAAGTCGGAGTTAGAAAAGGGGAGGATTAGAGCATCATTTCCATATGAAGATTCTAGAAGAATTTAGTGTTAAATACACTGCTAGCCCCAGCCCCTCGCAGGTTTAAAGAAAGTAATGCTATAAACTTTAGGTTTTGCCGGCCGTTGTGGTCGAGCGGTTCTAAGGGGTTCAGTCCGGAACAGCGCGACTTCTATGGTCGCAGGTTCGAATCCTGCCTCGGGCATGGATGTGTCTGATGTCCTTAGGTAAGTTAGGTTTAAGTAGTTATAAGTCTAGGGGACTGATGACCTCAGGTGTTAAGTCCCATAGTGCTCAGAGCCATTTTTAAGTTACTTTTTTGCCCACTAATATGTCTGACTGTGGAAGGAACGGTGCAATAGTTAGATGCCGTATGCCATTGCGTTCACATAATGTTTCAAATTCATTTGACGTGATCTGAAGGCCGTTGTCAGACACTATGATTTCAGGTAAACCTTCAAGGCAAAAAATAGAGGACAGCACCTGAATTGTGCTACGTGACGTTGTCGTGTTCATTGGCACAGCAAAAGGAAACTTGCTATACGAGTCAACCACAATTAACCAATGAGTGTTCCAAAAAGCTTCCGCACAGTCTATGTGCACACGTTGCCATGGCGATTGTGACTTAGGCCAAGCCGAGAGTTTTTGTGGAGGGGCGGATTGATTTTCTGCACATGTGTGACGCTGTGACGTCATCTGTTCTATTTTGGTGCCCATACCCTGCCAAGTACAGTGTCGACACGCTAACTGTTTCGTACGAACAATCCCCAGTCTCCTTGGTGAAGTAACTGGAACTCTTCTTTTTGAAAAGCTTCCGGGATCAACAGATGTGACTGTCCACTGTCATTCTGAACAAGAATCAATCCTTTCTCTATAGCGAGGCTATGCCGACCACATAGTTCGTTATGCTATGCAAGGAACGAGGCCAAGATATGCGAACGTATGTGAGAAAAATGTTCAAATCTGAATCAGCCTCCGTGGTCTGCGCAATTTCCCTGTGGTTCAGCGGAAAAGATTGATGCGATTCAGAATTCTGAGTATCGATTTGATGACAAGATGCAGCAGAAGCGTCTGTTGTGACTTGGCAAGACAGCCAAGCCACTAGGAGGTGAAGCTGAAAGGCACGCGTTTAAGCTCACGCAGGCTGGCGTGAGTTCTGGAACAGGTAAAGTAATTGAGACTAGCAAGTAAAGTACGTAGCTTCTTGAATACTTAACTTTAATCCATAATTGGTGAACATCTGTCTGACGGTACATGCATCACAAGATAAATAGCAAATGATAATGGCGCCTTGCTAGGTCGTAGCAAATGACGTAGCTGAAGGCTATGCTAACTATCGTCTCGGCAAATGAGAGCGTAATTTGTCAGTGAACCATCGCTAGCAAAGTCGGTTGTACAACTGGGGTGAGTGCTAGGAAGTGTCTCTTAGACCTGCCGTGTGGCGGCGCTCGGTCTGCAATCACTGATAGTGGCGACACGCGGGTCCGACGTATACTACCGGACCGCGGCCGATTTAAAGGCTACCACCTAGCAAGTGTGGTGTCTGGCGGTGACACCACATTCCTCCCCCGCAAATCGGCGGACGGTTGTGGCATAAGGCTTCCGCCTGCCGTGGAGAGGACCCCATGTTGACATATGCGACGAGGTGGGGAGCCTAACAACAGGCGAGGCTGTACCACCCGCACCCTGCCATTCGGTCCGAGGGGAGCTAGGAAACGCCTGAAAACCTAGTCCAGGGTGCACGCCAACATGCGGTGTATGCGCCCGTAAAGAGACAGGAGGGGCCGAAGGGTCGACCTCCATTTGGTCGGGGCACCCGACGGGCGAAGACGCCATGTCTTCCGGAGCGGGCAAGAATTCCATGGCGGAGGACAACTGGTCATGGGAAGAGATCAGCGGCGCGTGACCCAGGGAGGCGCCCGGCGGTTGCAGCGACGCGTCCACTGCGGGCGTCGCCGGCAGGAGAACAGGCGGCGGCGGCGGCGGCGGCGGCGGCGGCGCGTCGCCATGGGGCAAAATGGAAGGCAGCGTCGGTAACACCTGGGGATGAGGCGAGCCAGTAGATGGGTCCCCAGGGCGCCGACCGGACGGCACCGTCGCTGAAAGCAGACGGGGAGCGGCAGAACCAGTGTGATGACAGAGGCGCAGCTGATTGGGATGCCGACGCACCTCACCAGAGGCCCCCAAAACCAGATACATAGCGCGGCCGAGGCAGCGAAGAATGCGCCCTGCGAGCCAACGCCGTGAACCTCGATAGTTGCGATAGTATACAACGTCGCCTGGAGCAAAAGCAGGTGGCTGCCGCTGCACAGGAACCTGATGTGGCGGATGTAGCAAAGACATCAAGGTTCGATGAGGAAGACCGTGGAGCAACTCAGCCGGCGAGCGACGACCATCTCGGGGCTGAGAGCGATACGAGGAGATAAAGAGCAATAACGCGTCCTCCCGAGAATGCAACTCTTTTAACTTCAACATCTGTGACTTGAAAGTCCGGACCAATCGTTCAGCGGCACCGTTTGACTGAGGCGAAAGCGGCGCGGATGTCAGATGTTGAATACCATTGGCCTTGCAGAATGACTGAAATTCTGCGGACATGAATTGTGGGACATTGTCGGAAACAATAGTCTGTGGAAGACCTTCAATGCAAAAGATAGCGGATAACGCTAGGATGGTGGCAGAAGACGTCATGGAAGACATCTGGACAACAAAAGGAAAATTACTGAATGAATCGACAACAACCAACCATCGAGCATTCCAGAATGGACCAGCAAAATCGATGTGTAAGCGTTGCCAAGGGGAAGTGGCTTTTGGCCATGCAAAGAATTTCCGCGGTGGTGCGGATTGTTGTTCGGCACACGCCATGCAAGAAGAGCACATTTTCGTAATCGCAGCATCGATTCCGAACCAAGTGCAGTGCTGACGAGCAAGTTGTTTCGTTCTCACTATACCCCAATGTCCTTGGTGGAGAAGCCGTAAGACAGAGGACTGTAACGAACGTGGGACCACGACCCTGGACTGATCATTATCAGAACGCAACAGCAAAACACCACGTCATACAAAAAGTCTCTCCTTGTGAGCAAAAAATCGGCGAACCAACGGATCCTCGATCCGTGACTTTGACAAGGGCCATTGCGTAGCAACAAAACGCAGAACGGTAGCAAGGACAGGGTCAGCAGCTGTGGCTGTAGCTACACGACGAAAATCAATCGGAAACGATTCGACCACGTCATCGGTTTCCGCATCAATGAACATGCAAACAAGTTTGGAGGAATCGAATGCTCTATCCTCAGCAACAGGCAAACAGGACAACGCATCGGCGTTTCCGTGCTTAGCAGTGGACCGATACAAGATATCGTAGCGGTACTGCGAGAGGAAAATAGACCAGCGAATGAATTTCTGCGCTGTACGTTGAGGTACAGGCTTGTTCGGATGAAAAAGCGATGTCAAAGGTTTGTGGTCTGTGATGATGGTAAAGTGACGACCATACAAGAAATCATGAAACTTTGTAACACCAAATACGGGAGCCAAAGCTTGTTTGTCGATCTGTGAATAATTTCTTTGCGCAGACGAGAGCAATTTGGACACAAAGGCAATAGGGCGATCGTGCGAACCATCTTTGTGCACAAGCACAGCACCGATCCCGAAATCCGATGCATCCACCATCAACAAAAGGGGTGTCTGGGGATCGAATGGCGTAAGGCAAGTATTGGAAAGCAACGCCGATTTCAACTGGCGAAAGGCGCGTTCGCATTCCGTCGTCCAGACGAACGGAACACCTTTACGGCGTAAGCGATGAAGCGGAGCTGAAATGGAAGAGGCGTGGCGCACTTAGCGATGATGATAATTGATTTTTCCCAGCACACTCTGTAGCTGCTTCAAATTCTGCGCCGAAGCCAAGTCTTGTATGGCACGGAGGTGCTCTGGACTGTGATGTATGCTTTGGGTATTGAGTACATGTCCCAGATAGGGTAAGTCACGAGCAAAAAACACACATTTGTCCTTCCGCAAGCGAAGACCATTTTGTCGCAAGACCTGAAATAATGTTCAGAGATTGGCTAAATGTTCTTCTTCTGTCTTTCTGGAGATCACAATATCGTCCAGATAGTTTGCTGCAGTAGGGACCGACGCACAAACAGTTTGTAAATATTGCTGAAACAATGCAGGAGCGGATGCCCACCCGAATGGCAGTCGCTTGAATCGATACAAACCGAGATGCGTGTTAACCACCAAAACGCGCTGGGATTCTTCGTCCACCGGTATTTGCAAGTACGCATCTGCTAGGTCCAACTTCGAAAAATATTTACCCGGGCACAGTTTGTCAAAAAGATCTTCCGGGCGGGGTAAAGGAAAAGTTGCAATCACTAGTTGTGGATTCACTGTAGCTTTGACGTCCACACAAAGTCTCAATTTTCCAGAAGGTTTTTGTAAAATTACTAAGGTTGATGCCCAGAGAGAAGCCTGCACACGTTCAATCACACCTTGTGATTCCAAATCGTGTAATGTTCTTGCGACCTCATCATGCAAGGCGTGGGGAACATTGCGCGCTCTGAAAAATTTCGGTTGCGCGTTTACTTTCAGTTCCAAATGTGCGTTATAGTTCTTAGCGCAACCAAGGCCTGGTGCAAAAATGTCTGCAAATTCTTCACATAGACGAGAAACACTGTCTGAAGGCACACTCTGGTTCACTGATAGGACCCGATTGACTATAGACAAGTTAAACAACTGAAATAAATCTAAATCAAACAAGTTCACTGCAGAAGAAGAACGAAGGACGTAAAAGGACACAAGTTTTGTTTGTCCCTTCTATGTTGCAAGAGGGCTGCACTGTCCTAACACAGGGATATGCTGACCAGAATAGCTACTGAGCTTAAGCGGCATGCAACGGAGGTGTGCCCAGCTGTTTGTACGTGTCTTGATTGATCAAGGAAACTGCAGCTCCGGTATTGAGCTGGAATGGTATCACGTTGCCATTAATGTCCAAGTCTACAAAAAGTTTATTGTCCTGCTGACGACAAGAGCGAGTGTCTCGTGCAACGTGAACTGACACTGGTACAGAATCACTTGCGACTTGACGGGATTTCCGGCGATGTCGACGCACACTAGTTGTGGGACGAACACAGTCACTGTTAGAGAGAGTGGCACTGGGCAGAGTGGAATGAACTACATGAATTTCCATGGGCGAAGGTGCACGAGCCTGAGTATTCTGGGTTTGATTCCGATTCCAGCGCGAAGCAAAGGGCCTGGAATGGTTGTGAGTGTCCGTTCTGAGCTTTTTCTGGCAAACACTTTGAACATGTCCTTTTTTATCACAGAAAAAACAAATAGCCTGGCGTGACGGGCAATTCTCACGCAAATGTCTAGTAGCACACCGCGGGCATGATTTTAGCATTGCATTTGCTTGCTTGCGCGGCACACGTAGCTGAGAGCCAGGCGGCTTTGGCGCGGCCGAGCGCGAGGACTGTTTACTGTTCTGTGCAGCGCGCCCGGTGGGCCGGTGAACCTGAGACATGGGTGGCGAAGGTTGAAATCATTCCTGAGCAAAGTCAAGTGTGTCCTGGTGATCCAATATGTCCATCACTTGTTGAAGGGAGGGATTGACTAGTTTCAAAATCTGTTCCCTTATACAAACATCAGTAACGTTCTGTGCAATAGCATCACGTACCATAGTATCTGAATAAGGGAGGCCACATTGACACTCAAATGCACAACCCCTAGTAAGGCCTTGCAAGGTTGCAACCCACTCCCGATTAGTTTGACCGGCCGTACGATTTATACGAAAGAAGATATACCTTTTTGCAACTACATTGACTGATTCTTTGAAATATGCATCTAATGCAGACAAAATTTCGTCGTAGGACAGAGTTGCTACGTCGCGTCGGGGAAATAAATTCACTATCACACGGTACGTGGACACGCCAACGCACGATAATAAGAAAGGCTGCCGCTTGTTACCTTGAATTCTGTAGGCGGCGAGATGGAATCCAAATTGGCGTGACCACTCCGTCCAGCTTTCCAGTGCCGCATCAAAAGGACGGAAAGGTGGTGCAACTGCGTGTTGTGGCTGCGGGAGCGGTGGAGCGACGGCCGCCGCATCGTGTTGCATTGTACGTTGACCCTGGACGAGCTGTCCAAGGGCATCCAGCAAGGCCTGCGTCTGCTGATTCTGTAAGCGATAAAATTTGGACAGTACATCTGGAGATTGTGGCGAAGCCATGACACAAGTAAATTAGGCTGTATCAATACGCAAAATCCTCATTGTCAAACTTTTGTGGACTGGCAAGACAGCCAATCCACTAGGATGGGATAGCCGAAAGGCATGCGTTTAAGCTCATGCAGGCTGGCGTGAGGTCTGGAACAGGTAAAGTAATTGAGACTAGCAAGTAAAGTACGTAGCTTCTTGAATACTTAACTTTAATTCATAATTGGTGAACATCTGTCTGACGGTACATGCATCACAAGATAAATAGCAAATAATGGCTCCTTGCTAGGTCGTAGCAAATGACGTAGCTGAAGGCTATGCTAACTATCGTCTCGGCAAATGAGAGCGTAATTTGTCAGTGAACCATCGCTAGCAAAGTCGGCTGTACAACTGGGGCGAGTGCTAGGAAGTGTCTCTAGACCTGCCGTGTGGCGGCGCTCGGTCTGCAATCACTGATAGTGGCGACACGGGGTCCGACGTATACTACCGGACCGCGGCCGATTTAAAGGCTACCACCTAGCAAGTGTGGTGTCTGGCGGTGACACCACAGCGTCAGTCTGTAACATGGCCATTCGGAAGACGTGACGGTGCGCCCGCATTACTATGTTGAGCTGTCAAACGACACACAATCTCGTACTAGTATTGAGACAACAACAAAGCCCATATTTGCAATTTTTGGGCAGGAACCGTTTTCATCGGATGAAACAAGGACTGCAAAGGCTTGTGATCCGTTACTAAATAGAATTTTCTGCCATACAAGTAGTGGTGGAATTTCGTGACACCATACACAATAGCCAGTGTCTCTTTCTCTGTTTGTGAATAATTACACTGAGCTTTTGATGCGAAAGTAATAGACCTGTCTCTATTACCAATTCTGTGTGAAAGCACTGCAACAACTGGTTTGTCAGTATCAAAGTGAACCACGCATCGATCTCTGAGCAATGCATCTTTAAGGTTTTGAAAAGCTTCTTAGGACTCATTTGTCCAAACAAATGGGTCATTTTTGTGATGCAAGAGATCTGCGATTTGTGCAGCATTCTGTATGAATCGAATACAATAGTTCATTTTCCATAAGACTGACTGCAATTCTGTGACATTGCAAGGAGCTGGCAGGTCACGTATGGCTAACAAATGTGACTGAAGAGGATGTACACCTTGACTGTTTATGAAATGACCAAGGTACTGCAACTCAGGTTTAAAAAAATCGCACTTGTCCAGTCTACACTTTAGTCCTGCGTCAGTTAACACACGACACAAAGCACGCAAATTGGCAATGTGTTCTTCAGGTCTATGACCTGCTGCGACAATATCGTCCAAATAGTTTGAACAGTTTTTTACTAGAGCAGTCAACTGTTCCAAATACCATTGGAAAATGGCGGGTGCGGGAGCACTGACAAAAGGCAAACGCAAATATTTAAATAAGCCAAATGAGTGTTCACAACATACACTTTTTGAGATTCTTCATATAGTGGTATTTGAAGATATGCATCGTGCAAATCGAATTTTGAAAGTAACGACCAGTGCCTAATTTGTGCGTGAGATCCTCTGGACGTGGCAATGGATAAGTATCATTCACAGTCTGTGGGTTGACTGTAGACTTAAAGTCAACACAGAGGAGAATGCGACCTGAAGGTTCGGGGAGCAAAGCCAATGGACTTGCCAATTAGCTAGCTAATAGGAGCGCAATACTTCCGCTATTTTGCAATCCCTTAAGTTCAGCAGTGACTTTGTCCCGTACTGCAATGGGAACAGTTCTGGCCTGGTAAAATTTCGCCTGAGAATTGTCCTTCAGAGTAATATGTGCAGCAAAATTGTTACCCTTGCCTGAACCTTTAGAAAAGAGTTCGGGGAATTCTTTTAGCAAGCTAACTACACTGTCTTGTGCATGGAATGCAGAAACTGACAACACGTTGTGTGAGCGACGGAGTTTCTATTCTGTCATTCTGTGCAACGGATTAATCTGAGATATACCCTTTACCCTGTGGTTCCTGCAAGATGCAATTTCCACCCCCACACTACTACAGAAGTCAGACAGACGCTCCTAACGCTCTAAAGAGAAATGCCTGAAAAACTTTCAGCAATAAATATCTTCTGGAGTTGTCCGCTGTAAGGAAATGACACAAAAATTCACAAAATTCCTTACGTAACTAGTGGGATTCTTGGGTACTGGAGTAGTGCTAGTTAGTGTAAGAAAAACATGAGACTAACGAAAATTGTTATTTATTTTGCAAAAATTCTGAGAAATCACAATGGTACTTTTAGTTATGAATTGAACAAGTTGTATCCTGATTCTTTTCGGAATGTGAAGTTACCTCTCAAGGACAGGATTCGCTAATGAAATTTCTATACAAAGTTTAAGATGGTTATTGACTTGGCAGAATGGCTGAGAGCCGCGCCTACTCAACTTGAATAATTATCCGTTAGAATGTTGCTAGGTACGGTCGAGGCTGTCGCGTGTGAAATGCAGTGAAGTGTACTGTTGTGGAGGAAATATGGGGCTCGCAAGAGCTGTAGCGCACAATACCGTAAGCTGCGATGACTGCTGTCTGCGCCGCTCGCTGCTGACAAATAAGATAACTCTCGTTTTATCTGGATTGACCTTCGCCAATCAAACTCTCCCTACGCCTTGATGAAGTCAAGGACTCCTATGCGCCCCTAGTCTAACTATTGGCTTGGTACGCCGACCAGATAACCAGTCCACCGTGATGCCACTCAAAAATTCACTCGCAGGCGTTTAATTATAACTCTGTCAGTTCACACCACACAATAAGTGTGGCGGCCAACACAGTGAACAACGCTTAATCGCAAGGACTCAATATAGAGTCGCACTTCGATTCGCTTTCGACAGAGGTGCTCTCCCAGTGAAGTACTGAGGAGAGACTTGTTCCTCGCTCTTTGTGTACACGTACGAGCGCGCACGCTCTCGTTACGTGTTCTCGCTCCAAGAGCGACAACGGAACGGCCCCTCTCCACGCCAGACGTATATCTTTTGGTCTCTTCCATTACTTCTTCACCTCAAGGCGTCAGGAATATCGTCTGCCAATCAGCGTTGCTCTTCTAAAACGGGAGAATGACGTTTCGTTTAAGGCGTCCAATCCGGAAATCTGTAGTATCGGCGTTTGGCGTTTGCTGTCTCCCTGTGAAAATCTCTGAAACTGCGTGCTATGTGTAAAGAATGCGTAGGCTGACTGCACCCACACAATGTAGCGGAATTTGCTTTTAAGCCGAACAGGGGGTCGTCCTTTCACTCGGGCAAACGCTGTCTGCTCTACGGGCGGTCACCAGCCGACGTAGATGGGCTGGGACTGGCCTCCTGGCGTGCGGTTACCTCTCTTGAACTAAAAGCTCCTGTGACTGTCGTGTCTGGAATGTATGTGTGTACGCCAGCCTCGAGTATTTCAACCACGGTGCGCACTTGCGATTTATTAGTTATTTGCATATCGTTTACATGAATTCATACAATATTGACTTTATCTTATCGAGTTTGGGTTCGAATGAAGCGTCTTGATGTGCGGAATATGATTGTGAGGGCGGAATATGTAAGCAATGAAGGTCAGGAGACCACGACGTCTTACAATTGTCCTGAATGTTAAAGCCAAACAAATCAAATGAATCAAGACCGAATATGTTCTCACAGTCACATGATTTTAGTACCGTGAAAGTCACCGTTCGCGTGTGTGAACGATACATGGCAGGCAAAGTATATTCTCTGAGAATGGAAATGTCTTGTCCATTGTAAGCCATCAGTTGCATGGTAGTTTGAGACAGGCATGGGGAGCCTAATAGTTCATATGTGTGACGATTCAGCAATGTTACAGAGGCATCCGTATGTAACTGAAATTTCACACGTTTCTCGCAAAGAAGCAAATTAAAAAAATAAAAATTGGACTGGCTTAGCACTGAAGAAACTGCTTGCTTGCTAGTTTTGCTAATGCCTGCAGCAGACTTGGAATATACTGCCTTAATGACATGGGCCTTGTGACTAGATTTTTGTGAGTGAGCCGAATTCTTATGTTTGGTCTGTTGTAAACATACGGACTGTACATGTTCTTTCTTGCCACACACATAACACTGGGCTTGTCGGGAGGGTGGTCTTGGCGTTTGTGCTGTGAATAGCACTGAGGGCAAGACTTAATTATGTTTGCTTGTGTAGCAACTTGTTTAGCGAGCTGCTTATGTTGCGTTGAGCGTTGTTTACTCGGTGTGGCGAGCACAAGCTGCCGCTGCCAAATAGGCCGGTCGCAAACAAGAGACTCAACCCAAAAAATAGCTCTCTGCTCAAATTTCTCGGCTGACAGGGCACGTAAATCGTACTGATCTAGTATTTGCATTCCCTGCTGAAACGATGGATCGGACTGTTTCAAAATCTGTTCTCTGAGTTTGACGTAAGGTACACTGTACACGAGCACATCATGCAACATAACATCCGAATATAAAGCACCACAAGCACATTTGAATTTGCATTTCCTCGTCGTACCCTGCAAATTTGTTACCCACTCATGATAAGTTTGTTCTGGCCTTTTTTTTTGCTATTAAAGAATTGATACCTAGCTGCTACCACATTCACTTGTTGGTCATAATAGTTATTAGCAAACCTACAACCTGATAATACGAAAGTTCACTCAGAGTGGCGTTAGGATATAACTTCTGGATAAGTCTGAACATTGCACTTCCTAAAGTGGACAAGAAATATGCTAGTTTCACAGTACCTGGTAGGTTGTGAGGCATTACATGGGCTTCAAGTTGTTGTAACCACTTGAGCCATTCCTATCCTTGTTCATGAAACTGGTGAAAAGGCGGTATAGCTGCAGTAGGTGTTGCTTGTTCCCTCAGGTGCATAGCATTGGATAGTAGCTGCTGCACCGTGTTGAGCAGTGTGGATATTTGATGAGTCTGGAACTGAAACATCTGGATTAGCTGTGTTGCATCTAATGCATGATAAGAGACTTTTAAAGCAGGTAAACACTCCTGCAAAGTAAAGACAAAAGAGAATTAAGGCGCCAGAAAAACACAAAAGAAAATTCCGTATCCGCCAGGCATAAGGTTCTTCTTATAACTCGTCGCCAAATGTCGTATCCTGTCCACTCATCTAATGTAGGGTGCCCAGTAAGCTGTTTTCTCGGATAGCTAGACAACAATTCAAGCAAATCATATTAATGGAGTTTATTACAGTGAATTAAATCGACAATACTTTGCATTTTCAAAAAGAGGTGTCTCAAACAATTGGCGACATGCCAATAATCAATGTCCTTTGGTATATACAATTTCAATGCAAGCAAAACACAACAGTTCAGAAGTCGTGGCTAAAGCGTTTGAATGACAGTTTATCTTCTTGTGCTCCCACAGCTAGGTGGAGTGGCGCTTATATTCTCTTCGTACAGGGACCGCTCCTGTCGTGGTGTCGTCCTAGTCAGCATACTCTTGGCTGACGTCATGTCACAGCCCTCTCTGCTGTAACGTTCCAGGCCAACGTGCTGGCGCTTGATGTTACACTGGAACAAGAAATGTAACCCTTCCGCAAATTGCTGCAGATTTCAGTGCTGGTCCATCAACAAGTGTCAGTGTGTGAACCATTCAATGAAACATCATTGATATGGACTTTCGGAGCCAAATACCCACTCATGCACCTTTGATGACTGCATGACACAAAGGTTTACGCCTCACTTCGGCCCGTCCTCACCATCATTGGACTTTTGCTGACTGGAAACATGTTGCCTGGTCGGAAGAGTCTCGTTTCAAATTGTATCAAGCGGATGAACGTGTATGGGTATGGAGACAATCTCATGAATCCATGGACCCTGCATGTCAGTAGGGGACTGTTCTAGCTGGTGGAGGCTCTGTAATGGTGTGAGGTACGTGCAGTTGGAGCTGATATATCTAGGGGTTGGGTTGTTTGTGGGAAGAGACCAAACTGCGAGGTCATCGGTCTCGTCGGATCAGGGAAGGATGGGGAAGGAATTCGGCCGTGCCCTTTCAGAGGAACCATCCCGGAATTTGCCTGGAGCGATTTAGGGAAATCACGGAAAACCTAAATCAGGATGGGGGAAGCGGGATTGAACCGTCGTCCTCCCGAATGCGAGTCCAGTGTGATATATCTGGATATGACTCTGACAGGTGATATGTACGTAAGCATCCTGCCTGATCACCTGTATCCATTCAGGTCCATTGTGCATTCCAATGGACTTGTCCAGTTCTAGAAGGACAGTGCGACACCACACATGTCCAGAATTGCTACAGAGTGGCTCCAGTAACACTCTTATGAGTTTAAACACTTCCACTTGCCACCAAACTCCCCAGACATGAACATTATTGAGCATATCTGGGATGCCTTGCAATGTGCTGTTCGGAAGGGATCTGTACCCCCTCGTACTCTTACGGATTTATGGACTACCCTGAAGGATTTATGGTGTCAATTCCCTCCAGCACTACTTCAGACATTAATCGAGTCCATGCCACATCGTTTTGCGGCACTTCTGCTTGCTCGCCGTGGCCGTACACGATATTAGGCAAGTGTACCAGTTTCTTTGGCTCTTCGGTGTATTTACACAGTTGATATATCTCTAGTAGCCTTTACATTATCTGCATCTGTTAAGACATGTCACACTGTATGCGATGAATGTTTATCACACATGAAAAGCGAGGCGAAAGGTCTTCAGCAAAATCACTTCGTTCGCTTGGCTGTGGCTTACATATACCTTGATCTATTACTGCTAATT
Organism: Schistocerca piceifrons; assembly: GCF_021461385.2. NCBI lineage: Eukaryota > Metazoa > Arthropoda > Insecta > Orthoptera > Acrididae > Schistocerca > Schistocerca piceifrons. The sequence goes on along the minus strand of NC_060149.1, from coordinate 834,527,151 downwards.
TTAGATGTATTATATCTATACAAATTGCAAGGGTTGGACAAAGGTACGGAAAAACTGCCTGAATTTCAGGTTGCACAATTGTATTTAATCACTAACGGCACCTGTGCAATGTCCTCAATACGTTGCAAGACTCAGTCGTGGTCGGAACACTGTTATGTGTAGTTGTGAGTACGTTATGTGAGAGCTTAATAAATTCGAACGTGGGCTAGTTGCTGGTTCCGTAACCATAGAAGCCGAAGCGTTCGATGTTCCGAGAGGCACTGTGTAGAAGACATATGCCACGTAGAGGAGAAGTGGAAAAAGTCACAACCCGGACGAAAGGATGTGTTGCGTGATCATGGCAGACGATTATTAAAGAGGATTGTGGCGAAAAAGAAGATGAAGAGAGACGCAAGTCACTCCACAACCCGTAACAGGCAACGGGCGTTAGCGTAGGCAATCCCGTATCCTATTGGTGGAAGTGCAGACTTGCTGTTTGGAATATGTCGCTCGCTTGTGTTATGTGGGCGGTTGAGACTGTGCTTTCTGACGTGTGTGCCAAGCTAACTTATTGCGAGTGCGAGCGAATGACAGTTTCGCATGTTAGAGAGGTAGTGCTTCGATCAGGTGTTGTAAGCTGATTTTCTGATAAGTTTGCTCTCAGATAGCTGCAGTGATTGTACTGTTTTGATTCCATAGAAACTGATGTATCTTTTTTTTCATGTACTGGCCACGTTACATGCCGCAGGTTGCATTGCCTTTCAGAATCCGTTATTGTTTAAATCTACGAGTATTTCAACTGATATTGTAACATGTTATTGTCTTATGGCTGGTACTGAATTTTTTCCGGTAAACATTTTAGTCGTGGACTATGATGTAAGCTATATATGTCGATGAGGATTGATTGTTTACCAGTCTACATGTGTAATGGAACTAGGTAGATGTTAATAGCAGCCATGTTTAGCAAGACTGTGGGACTTAAAATCGGAACCAATGAAGAATTATTTAAGGGAACCGCTCTTCCTAAAAGTCTGATTCCTATACTATAATCATTTTGTAGTCTTGTTTTATCATTAACCTGTTTTTCTAAATGTGGGTAATGAGTGTTACTTTGTTGCTCACGTGACTTTTTGGGTATTAGTGTAAGTGTGTAAGTTTTTCAAACAAAACGAATTTCGTGACTGAAAAGTGTTTTGTTGTCATCTGTGATGTCATTTCAAGGTTATTTTACAAAAATAAATGTAAAAAAAATTCGTATTTGTAACTGAACTCAATCAATCGGATCCAATATCGAATCCTACGGCGTAGTACTTCCAAATGGGTGGTATTGTTAACGCAGTCTCAGAATGCACATTTATTGCCTGGGAACAGGCGGATCATGGGTTAGCACTACCACTGGAGAAAACACGGGTGAGTGGAGCACTAAAAGACAAAAAACTAGAAGTGAAGTAACAGGTGTGGTTTTCCTTTGAGTGCAAGGGGCTAACGTTCGTTCAAATTTCCCCCCTGACCAAGAAGGTAATTTTGGATGTGGACTTCATGCAACAGCATGACACTGTGGTAGGTGTGTGTAAACGAGAAATTTATCTTGCTGTTGAAAGACGAGACGTTGCATTCTGTTTCAACGGAACAGAGCCAAGCAGTAGCGCTCCACCACAATGCTAAGTGATCACAACATCGCCACAGAAGGTGGTTTATGAGGGCGCGTCTGCCTCTCCCTGTGACACTCCAGCGAGATGCAAACCGGAATCTACACAACATGAAGAGATACTCCATAAGATAGAAGTAAATATTTCCAAGATACAGAATATTCCAGAAGAGAGGCGAGAAGAACCCAAGAATATGTGGAAGTCTTTTCTAGCAAAATGGGTACGTTTGAAAACCAGAATAATTACTGTTAACTTCTGTCACCTCTGCATCAATTAAAAGTTTTAAATCATAATGTTCAATAACCCTTCCTGTACGATTATAATGTAGTAATTCCCCAGTCACTATGCTGATAAGAGTCGTACGAGTTTGATCTCACATTGATGTACGTGCGAGTACTGGACTGGTGGCTGCTCTGCCCTGTCCACTGTCACACCGCCAAGCCACAGCTACTGCTCATCGGAAGACCAGTCACAAAAAGTTATTATTATCTTTGCTTTCATGGCCTCCGTAAATTGTGTCGTGTGAATGTAGCACCATTAAACTTTTCTTCTTGTTTAATAATTTATTTCTTAGACATAAACTCACAGTAAGGACCCGCCAGGTTAGCCGAGAGCACTAATGCGCTGCTTCCTGGACTCGGGTAGGCGCGCCGGCGCCGGATCGAACCCGCCCGGCGGATTAACGACGGAGGCCGGAGTGCCGGCCAGCCTGGATGTGGTTTTCAGGCAGTTTTCCACATCTCACTAGGTAAATACCCGGTTGGTCCCCACGTCCCACCTCAGTTACACGGCTCGCAGAAATCTGAACACATTCACACTATTCCATGGATTACACTAGATGCAGACAGTTGGGGTACACTGATTCCGTCCCGGGGGTTAGGGGTGGCGGCAGGAAGGGCATCCGGCTACCCCTTGAATTAACCTTGCCAAATCCGATTAACCTTGCCAACCCTGCGTCACTGCGGGAAACAGGCACACGCAAAAGAAAAGAAAAGAACATAAGCTCACGGTAAGATCAAAATCTGGACTTTTTTGAAGGTGGAGGGATGTAAAAAGTATAATTACAATTAAGTATTGTAATAGTGTCGACACTTTCGATCCTCCTTCCGAGGCTATGGCAGGGAGGCGAAGGGCCAAGTGCCGTACTGCCAGTGCTCGGTCTCTCTCTTACTGATCTTAGCACGCTTCAGATCAATCTCGGAGAGACTGGAGTTTTCCGCGATGCCTCTCCATGTGTAGGACCTCTGTATTCCTTATTTCCAATACATCGCATTGGTGTCAATTGTGCCTTCATATTATTACCACTAAATTCACAGCCTATCCTGTCGCCTACACACCTAGTGTGTCTGTTCTGTACACACCAGAAGATTCTTGACAAAATCACAAATATTGCAAAAGCGTCGGTACGGAGCCAGTAGAGAAATGCGTAGAGCGCCAAGCAGCGATTTTCCTATATGTACCACAAAGCATTTGTAAGGAATCACAGTTTGTTCTGCATGCCAAGCGAAAAATTAGTCATACATTCTGCGATTAGCATTTTCTTGATATAGTGAGTTGACCCTCTCACTGGTTACGTCAGACAGGCTGCTGCAGCTTTCGTCGGTAGTCATGTTAACAACACAACCAACACGGTGATATCGCTCTCCGCAATCAGTGCGGTCCCGAATGGCTGGCTCATCAGGTAATTCGCCTTTGGTCTGCTCTGACGGTTTCTTTCCTGTAAGCATCCCTTTGTGCACTCCACACCTCATCTTTGCTGCAAAAAAGAATGAGGTTCCTATAAGCATATTTATACTTAAATGAAATTTTATCTAACAAGTTGGTAATCCATCATAAAATTTGATTATGTTTGATTTTTTTAAAAAAAGTGTGTAAACATGAAATTTTCGATGAGATTTGTAATGCTTAGCACCACATTTAACTTGTCATTAAATAATAGAGAAATGATATCAAGATTGTTTCCACAGTTAAGTTTTACTCTGCACAAAAAAATTAATCCTATCACCAAACTTTTATATGGTTTAAAGTGTTACCCCCTCCCCCTTTCCTCCCACCCAAGAAAAACATACGTTTTTAATACTGTTGTCCTTCATGCTATTTCATTTGTTTGTCTTTGTAATCATGTTAGTGAGATGTAGGCTCTGCACATAGTTCAAAGTAGCACAGAGAAGAAAAACATAGGACCCATAGGAACCTAAGACGAATAAAAATCATTATCACCCAATGCTCTCTTGGCAAACAGGTGTCTGGTAAAAACTTTCATAACCTCACTCAAAACGTATCGCGAACACACTAGCATATTTTCACGATACCAGCGGTATGCCTTCTTTATAAAAACAATAGCCTGTAGTGTGTCCTATGACTACTCAGCTCGTCTAAGAAAAACCTAGAAATATTCTTCATGCCATGTGGTCTAGACTTACACTTCATATATAAATGAATTCAGACTTATCCTTCTAAATTTTGAACAAATAGAGAAAATCATAGCTTCTACAAAAAAATTAAGTATATCACAAGATACAGTATTTTTAACATAGTAGTAGTTGGCGGGAATGAAAAGAAACTGTTTCTACAATGTCAAAATTAAAAGTAAAGATACTCGATGTCTTTGTTACTTTTCCCATTGCATTGCTACAGGGCTGAAAAGAAGAATACAAATATAGATGTGCGCGTCCGACGTCTCTTGTTGACTGTCACTGTAGCACTGCATCTAGAACAATGGGGAAAACAAACATTATATTTGTGTGCTTAGGCTTACTGAACTATGTGCTTACTGGACGGGGAAAAACACGTTTATAAAACACAAGCAGCATATTAATAATACTTTTGAATACCAAAGGAAACCTTAAGACTGACACAGATACTGGGGCAGGTGCACCTATTTCCAGCACCCTCCACTTTTACAACATATTATATATGGCACAGGAATCTAAAGGTTTGTGGGTGTTAGCACAAATTCCAGTATTGCTATATTTAAACAAAACATGATATTTAACATACACAAATAAACTTTACGGAATGAAAGGCTTTATATTTGATAAGTGGTGCATATCTATTGTCTTTTCTGTGTGTTTTGTTCTTAGGACTACAGCAATTCTGAAAACTAGACGCTTTATGCAAAACAGCCCAACATGAAAAGAAGCTGCAAATCGCAGAATGATCGGAACTGTCGCGTTGGAATTATTTTCTACTGTTAAAGACAAGAAGGACTCAATTTTATATGGTACTATTTTTTCTTGGTATGATAAAAACATGTTATAAAGGAACTATTAATACTGATTTGTCTGAGACTGCATCGTAAATTGTGTTATACCAAGTGTTATGTGCTAGTGTGAAAATGCTGCCGATATGGTTGCACTATCGGTCGGAAGGCGGTATTCACGTATCGTACAGCCGTTACGGTGCCTTCCATGACCCGACTGCCGCATAGGGATGGCGGTTGTCGCTGAAACAACCGTTTTTAGGTTTTATTGGTTTTTTCCCACGCCAGTTTAAACTGACTGTTAAAACCGCTCAAAATAACTGGTTCCTGAAGTAACCTATTTTAGATTTTTATTCTTGTCATTTCGTACGTAGAAACTGATCTAAAATTGGAAAATTTCGACTCTCTCAGTTTCAAGATACAGAGAATTAAAATATCAAATCAAATAAAATATTATATCAAATAAAATGTTACATCAAATAAAATATTAATCAGATAAAAGAAGATTTAATCCTTCCACCGTTCGCTGCTTTTCTCGAAAAGCGATAAGTGGCTGTATACTACAAAAATCCACCAGTGTTCTCCTATTGATTCCAATTTTTTGAAATCCTACTCAGGAATCATGTTGTAATCGACGATACTATTACTACATATGTCAAAGAAAGTTATGCATCACCTCGGTTCCGAGAGTTCCGGAACCTGTAGAGAAAATTGGAATAGAGATAAACATAAACATCACTTCCGCCCTTTTTATTGCTCATGAAAACCACACATTGTACATTGTACCACCACACAGCGAGGCCTTCAGAGGTGGTGGTCCAGATTGCTGTACACACCGGTACTTCTAATACCCAGTAGCACGTCCTCTTGCATTGATGCATGTCTGTGTTCGTAGTGGCATACTATCCACAAGTTCATCAAGGCACTCTTGGTACAGATTGTCCCACTCCTCAACGGCGATTCGGCGTAGGTCCCTCAAGTGGGTCACGTCGTCCATTAACAGCCCTTTTCAGTCTATCCCAGGCATTTTCGATAGTGTGGAGAACATGCTGGCCACTCCAGTCGAGCGATGTCGTTACCCTGAAGGAAGTCATTCACAAGATGTGCACGATGGGGGAGCAAATTGCCGTAAATGGAGACGAACGCTTCGCCAATATGCTACCGATATGGTTGCACTATCGGTCGGAGGATAGCATTCACGTATCGTTCGTCTGTTACGGCGCCTTCCATGACCACCAGCGGCGTACGTCGGCCCCACATAATGTCACCCGAAAACAGCAGGGAACCTTCACCTTGGTGCACTCGCTGGACAGTGCGCCTAAGGCTCAGCCTGACCAGGTTTCCTCCAAACACGTCTCCGACGATTGTCTGGTTGAAGGAATTTGCGACACTCATCGGCGAAGAGAACGCGATGCCAGTCCTGAGCGGTCCATTCGGCATGTTGTTGGGCCCAACTGTACCGCGCTGCATGTTGTCGTGGTCGCAAAGATGGGCCTCGCCTTGGACGTCGGGAGTGAAGTTGCGCATCATGCAGCTATCGGGCACAGTTTTAGTCGTAACACGACGTCCTGTGGCTGCATGAAAAGCATTATTCAACATGGTGGCACTGCTGTCAGGGTTCCTCCGTGCCATAATCCGGTAGCGGTCATCCACTGCAGTAGTAGCCCTTGGGCGGCCTGAGCGGGGCATGTCATCGACAGTTCTTGTGTCTCTGTATCTCCTTCATGTCCATTTGAAATACATGTTTAAAATTTAGGAAAGTATACATCACTTTGGTATGTCAATAAACACTCAACACAGAGTGTCACAGCCACAAGCAGCAACATTGCACGTCATAGACTAATGCGGGAATTGTGATGCTGTTGAAGATGCTGACCTCTGTCAGTCCTCCAAATATATGCAGCACTCAAAATAAAAATAAGTATCTTCGAGGTGTTGTAGATGATACCGGAACCGAGCGAGGTTGTTTGTACATTGGTTTGTACATTGGTCGCTTTGTTTCACTCCGAGACGCCTAGACACTTCCCTTGTTGAGAGGCCTCCCTGGCACAGAGTATCAATGCTGACGCAATCGAACCGCGGTATTGACCATCTAGTCATCGTTGAACTACAAACTGGTTTTAATTGCTCTGAGAACTATGGGACTTAACTTCTGAGGTCATCAGTCCCCTAGAACTTAGAACTACTTAAACCTAACTAACCTAAGGACATCACACACATCCATGCCCGAGGCAGGATTCGAACCTGCGACTGTAGTGGTCGCACGGTTCCAGACTGTAGCGCCTAGAACCGCTCGGCCACTCCAGCCGGCAGGTTGAACTACAGACAACACGAGCCGTGTACCTCCTTCCTGGTGGAATGACTGGAACTGATCTGCTGTCGGACCTCCTCCGTCTAATAGGTGCTGCCCGTGAATGGTTGTTTACATCTTTGGGCGGGTTTAGTGACATTTCTCAACAGTCAAAGGGACTGTGTCTGTGATAGAATATCCACGGTCAACGTCTGTCTTCAAGAGTTCGTGGAACCGGGGTAATGCAAAACTTTTTTTGATGTGTATATAAAGCAGGCAGTACAGTCTGTTAGGTGGTGATTAAAAGATTGTCATTCAAGGAAGTGAATATCACGACATCTGATGTGTGAAGTGCAGCAGTATGGCTTTGCTCTAGGGTTGGGTGGTCGCCGAATTATGAAGGAGCGATTTCTTGCCAGTAATCCCTGACTTGCTGCCGCAAAGGGGCCTTAGGTCCAAATGGTTCAAATGGCTCTGAGCACCATGGGACTTAACAGCTGAGGTCACCAGTCCCCTAGAACTTAGAACTACTTAAACCTAACTAACCTAAGGACATTACACACATCCATGCCCGAGGAAGGATTCGAACCTGCGACCGTAGCGGTCCCACGGTTCCAGACTGAAGCGCCTAGAACCGCTCGACCACTCCGGTCGGCGGGGCTTTAGGCCCGAAGTGTCCACTTGATATGTGGCAAGTATCTATTCAGCGATGATGTCAACAAGAATTCTGCCTTTCCATTCTCACGAAACGTGAGAAATTTCGAATCATCTCAGCAGTATTTCTGTGTGGCCCATCCTGCAATTTTTCCCGTATTAGACACTTTGTATGTTATGTCAATCAATAGTAAAAGCCCAGTCAAACTCGGTACCAACCCTAGAAATTGTTTATACGTATTTTTATGCCATATTAGGGAAACTTTTGCAGCGTTCCCGTTTATTTTCATGACTCGACGCAATTCCGTTTGGTCACATTGGCTACAAGCATGCTGTCGCCGCTCCAACAGAGTTCGTGCTGAGAACAGTGACCTTCTTATTCTTATCATTCGCTTCCTGCCTGTGGTCCCATGCTGATTGTGCAGTCTGGAGATGTCAAGTGTCGCTTCTTGCTATAGCGTCAGGCTTTAGTTTCATATCGCAGAGTCTGTAACCTGAGAAGCTCACATGTATCTGGCTCTTTTGCGCATCTTGAATGTGCAGTTGGGGTATTTCTCTTGCGCAAATGAGGAACTCTGATTTATACTTCTATCAGTTTTCTTAACGATGGCACTCGATGTCACTCATTTTTAGGTTGAGTTTTTCATGTTAATTTTGTGTGTTTTGGCTTTTCAGGAGTAACACTGGAGTAAGATTCCATGTTGTTTCTCAAATTTGAATAAACGTTCAGTAATTTGTGAAATCAACTTCCTTTCATGAACCCTAGTTTCTGCAATTTCTCCAATCATTAGGCGACCCTTACTTACCAAATTAGGAATACACTAAGATATTTCAGTAGCCGGAGGCCGAGGCCGGGCGGTTCTAGGCTCGTCATTCCCGAACCGCGCGACTGCTACGGTCGCAGGTTCGAATCTTGCCTCGGTCATGGATGAGTGTGATGTCCTTAGGTTATTTAGGTGTAAATAGTTCTAAGTTCTAGGGGACTGATGTCCTCAGATGTTAAGTCCCATAGTGCTCAGAGCCATTTGAACCAATATTTCAATATGATGGTGTTTCCATTGTGCACATATCGAAATTATTAATGGAACGTTGCATAACATTCAAAGCTGTTTATTGCGGTAGCGAGTGGGTAGCGCTCGCACGTTTTTGTTTCCCAAGGGCATCGCGCCTACTCGTCATAAGCTATTTCGTCCAAATTTGTTTGTGCACAGCTTGGAAAGAAATGGAAGTGACGGAAGTGGGAGCTCCAGATGCTCAAGCCTTTAGAAAAAGCAGCATTTTTGACGCTGGTTGAGCGAGGCATAGTCTCTGGGCGTGATTGGCGCGTCGGAAAGAGTACAGGACAATAATCCGGGAGTAGTGGGGTCGAGCCACTGTGGGCCGTTGGGGACAACGCTAGCACGTGTAATACATAATCTGTAGAACAGTAAATGTATCTAATTTTATGTATGAATTTCTCGTGTAAGCCATAAAAATCCTTGTCATGCCTTTTATGAAAAAAAAATAAATATTAGTGTTAATTAATAATAATTAATTAATTAACTGGGCATTTTTCGGTTTATTCGCAGTGCAAGTAATGTAAAAGCTCAAAACAAGAAAAAAGAAAAGTATGTTTTCACGTAGAGGCTCGATCCCACGGACGTCTGTTTACTGTCCTGGGATCTGTCCCCTGCGTCGACCGCTGTCCGGATGATGATGAAGATGTTGGTTTGCGGGGCGCTCAGCATCGTGGTCATCAGCGCCCTTACAAGTTCCCAATCTTTCCATTTCCAGTTTTGCCATTTCACAAATGATGATGAGATGATTAGGACAATACAAACACCCAGTCCCCGGGCGAACTCCGTTGCCCGGAAGCTACAGTAACATAAATAGCTTTTGCCTCGTCCGATCTGCATCAAAAATGCTATTTTTTCTAAATACTTGCTCATCAGGAGGTCCCATTTCTGTCACTTTCATCTATGCCCAAGCCCTGCATACTTGTATACCACAAATTTATAAGAAATCGTGATGACGAGTGGGCGCGGTCCCATTGTCAGAACTCAAACGGTTAGTAATGCAGATTAGTTTAACACGTCATCGGGGCACTAAAAGAATGATGTTCAATAAAACTGTCGGACTGCGAATGCAAATCTGAACCTGAAAGATAGACCGGAATGATTAGACACTCTGTATCGAACCATAAGAGTAATCTAAGCTACGAAGATATTCTTAACTGACAGCAAAGGAAAGGAGGTACTATGCGCAAATAAATAAGTTACTTCTAATTAGGGGACACCATCTTGAATACCGCATCCAACAATGCCATATGACCTTTTATTTATGCTTTCACTGTTGTGAGTGCACTTTTTTCTAAGAAGTTTAAGAAAAATGCTTATAAATAAAGCAATAAAGTAATAACATACAATTTCAAATACATGTTTAAAATTTAGGAAAGTATACATCACTTTGGTATGTCCATAAACACTCAATACAGAGTGTCATTGCCACAAGCAGCAACGTAGCACATAGACTACTGCGGGAATTGCGATGCTGTCGAAGATGCGGAGGTCCGTCAGTCCGCCAAATATACACAACACTCAAAATAAAAGTAAGTAGCTTCGAGATGTTGTAGATGATGCCGGAACCGAGCGAGATTGTTTGTACATTGGTCTTGTATTCGGAAGGACGACGGTTTAAAGCAGCGTTCAGACATTCATACGTAGGTTTCCCGTGATTTCCTGAACATTTAAAGTAAATTGCCAATCACTGCAATACTTTGAGAGCTTATCAAGAATGGATTGAATATTTTGCAAAATTTTTCAGACTGTACTTCATTACACATAACTGCACCATCTGCGAAAATTCTTAGGTTACTATTAATATTGTATACAAGGACATTAATATATAAATTCAATAGCAAGGGTCCCAGAACACTTCCCTGGAGCACACCTGAAGTTACGAGGGTGTGCTGGAAAGTAATACCTCCGAATTTTTTGTATGTGAAAACTCTAAAATCTTTTTGTGTAAGACAGACGTTATTAACATTCTACAAATTTATTCTTCATGTCTACGTATTTATATCTCAACGCAGCCACGCTGGCGACGAACACGTTTCTCCCTACGAGAGACCAGTTTGTTGATACCGTCACTGTAGAATGTTTGACTTTGTTGAATGAGCTGTAACCTCACCTCTGATTCCAAAGCTTCCTCACTATCAAAGTGAATTCCTCGAAGGTGTTTTTTTAATTTTTGTAAACAAATGAAAACCGCATGGGTCCAAGTTGGGAATGTATGGAGGATGATCGGTGACAGTGAACCCAAGACGTCGGACTTTTGCAGATGTCGCAACACGCTTGTGTGGTCTGCCACTGTCACGCTGAACGTGAAGGTTTTCTGTGTGTGGACTAACTCTTCGATTTCGAAACTACGAACCGACATTTACATTACACACCGCCATCTTACACGCTACAGATCGGAGATCACTAGCGGCAGAGGGCTGCAGATATGTAGACAGGAAGAATAAAGATGTAGAAAGTTAATTACGTTTGTTTTGTTTAAAAAACATCAGTTAGGAGGTATTCAGCACGCCGTAGTAGTTGTGCATTTGTCGGCGATTCTCTATTGAAGATAACATGTTGTGTCCTACCTAAAAATAGTTCCTCAGTCCTACAATACATTTCGTATCAGTGCGGAGAATTAATCAGCGTTCAACAATAAACGTATGAGAGTAAATCTGGAGATTTGTTTATTTATTACATTGTAGGCTGTTACAAATAGGCCGCGCGGTTTGAGGCGCCATGTCACCGATTGAGCGTTCCCTCCTGCCGGAGGTTCGAGCCCTCCCTCGGGCCTGGGTATGTGTGTTATTCTTAGCTTAAGTTAGTTTAAGTAGTGTGTAGGTCTAGGGACCGATGACCTCAGCAGTTTGGTCCCTTAGGAATTCACACACATTTGAACATCTGTTACGAATAAATTATACAAAGGCTGTATTCATTCTTAACGAAATGATTACTGCCGGCAGTATTTTTTTGTATCCATCGGTAAATCATCTGGAGAGAAAAAGGAGTGTAATTTGTCTCGTCTGCAAATCGCTAAGAGTGGACGGATTCTAGCCGCGGCCGAGGGACGGCACGAAAGCTCCGGGGCAAGACGAAAGGAACGTTTCAGTAAAGCCTGTGTGTTGTAGTTGGAATAGCTACGGAGAGAGACTACACTGAAGTGACAAAAGTCAGGAAATAGCGATATGCACATAGAAAGATGGCGGTAGTGTCGCATACAAAAGGTATAAAAGGGCAATGCATTGCTGGAGCTGTGATTTGTACTCAGATGAGAATTAATAGATTTTGAACGCGGAGTGGTAGTTGGAGCTAGACGCATCGGACATTCCAATTCGAAAATCGTTAGGGAATTCAGTATTCCGAGATCCACAGTGTTAAGAGTGTGCCAAGAATACCAAATTTCAGGAATTACATCTCATCAAAGACAACACAGTAGAAGACCGAGAGCAGCGGCGTTTGCGTAGAGTGGGATATACATCGAACGTATCTGTTAGGATAGTCGCGCGAAATTTGTCGTTAATGGGCTATAGCAGCAGACGACCGACGCGAGTGCCTTTGCTAACAGTACGACATCGCCTGCAGCGCCTCTCCTGGGCTCCTGACCATATCGGTTGGACCCTCGGCTACTGGAAAACCGTAGTGATGTCAGATATCAGGTGATAAGAGCTGATGGTAGAGTTCGAGCGTGGCGCAGGAGCAGACCCCGCGAAGCCATAGATCCAGGTTGTCAACAAGGCACTGTGCAAGCTGGTGGTGGCTCCGTAATGATGTGGTGTGGTGTGAACCTATAATTGACTGGAAATGGTTATGTTCGGCTACTTTTAGACCATTTGCAGGAATTGGAAATCTTTTTGGAAATTTGTGGTAAGTTCCTGTGAGGCCAAATTGCTGAGGTCATCGGTCTCTAGGCTTACATACTACTTAATCGAACTTAAAGTAACTTACGCTAAGGAAAACACACACACCCATGCCCGACGGAGGATTCGAATCTCCGGCTGGGCGAGCAGCGCGAACCGTGGCAAGACGCCTCAGATCGTGCGGCTACCCCGCTTTGCTGCCATTCCTGGACTTTATGTTCATAAACAACGATGGAATTTTTATGGATGACAATGCGCCATGTCACTGGGCTACGATCGTTCGCGATTGGTTTGAAGAACATTGTCGACAATTTGAACGAATCATTTTGCCACGCAGATCGCCCAACATGAATCCCATCGATCATTTATGGGACGTAATCGAGAAGTCAGTTGGAGTACAAAATCTTGTGCCGGCAACACTTCCACAATTATGAGAACAGCGTGGCTCAATATTTTTGTATGGGACCTCCAACGGCTTTTCAGTCGAGTTGCTGCTCTCCGACACGATATGAGGAAGTATCTGGTGACTTTTGTCACCTTAGTGTATTATCTACAGTGTAACAGGAATAAAAAGTTAATTTCTCTCGTACATAAGTGTTAGGAAAGAAACTTCAAGGATTTGAATCTACATCTCGATGATTACGCTGCAATTCACACATAAATTTCTAATATTTTTAATTTCAGCCTATCGTCGCATTTTTATTTATAGTATTAACAATATCGTTCAAATTTTGAATCTTAAAACAGTAAAAGACATGCTGTTTGATCTTACGTAACTAATCTGAAACACACACACACACACACACACACACACACACACATTTCAGGTTAGTTACGTAAGATAGCAGCAGACGACCGACGCGAGGCCTTTGCTAACAGTACGAAATCGCCTGCAGCTCCTCTCCTGGGCTCGTGACCATATAGGTTGGACCCTAGACGACTGGAAAACCGTAGTCTTGTCATATATATACAGGGTGGTCCACTGATCATAACCGGGCCAAATATCTCACGAAATAAGCGTTAAACGAAAAAACTACAAAGAACGAAACTCGTCTAGCTTGAAGGGGGAAACCAGATGGCGCTATGGTTGGCCCGTTAGATGGCGCTGCCATAGGTCAAACTGATATCAACTGCGTTTTTTTAAATAAGAACCCCCATTTTTTATTACATATTCGTGTAGTACGTAAAGAAATATCAATGTTTTAGTTGGACCACTTTTTTTAGATTTATGATAGGTGGCACTGTAATGGTCACTAACTTATGGCTCACAATTTTAGACGAACAGTTGGTAACAGGTAGGTTTTTTAAATTAAAATACAGAACGTAGGTACGTTTGAACATTTTATTTCGGTTGTTCCAATGTTATACATGTACCTTTGTGAACTTATCATTTCTGAGAACGCATGCTGTTACAGCGTGATTACCTGTAAATACCACATTAATGAAATAAATGCTCAAAATTATGTCCGTCAACCTCAATGCATTTGGCAATACGTGTAACGACATTCCTCTCAACAGCGAGTGGTTCGCCTTCTGTAACGTTCGCACATGCATTGACAATGCGCTGACGCATGTTGTCAGGCTTTGTCGGTGGATCACGATAACAAATATCCTTCAACTTCCCCACAATAAGAAATCCGGGGACGTCAGATCCGGTGAACGTGCGGGCCATGGTATAGTGCTTCGACGACCAATCCACCTGTCATGAAATATGCTATTCAGTACTGCTTCAACCGCACGCGAGGTATGTGCCGGACATCCATCATGCTGGAAGTACATCGCCATTGTGTCATGCAGTGAAACATCTTGTAGTAACATCGGTAAAACATTACGTAGGAAATCAGCATACATTGCACCATTTAGACTGACATCGATAAAATGGGGGCCAATTAACCTTCCTCCCATAATGCCGCACCATACATAAACCCGCCAAGGTCGCTGATGTTCCACTTGTCGCAGCCATCGTGGATTTTCCGTTGCCCAGTAGAGCATATTATGACGGTTTACGTTACCGCTGTTGGTGAATGACGCTTCGTAGCAAAATAGAACGCGTGCAAAAAATCTGTCATCGTTCCGTAATTTCTCTTGTTCCCAGCGGCAGAACTGTACACGACGTTCAAAGTCGTCGCCATGCAATTCCTGGTGCATAGAAATATGGTACGGGTGCAATCGATGTTGATGTAGCATTCTCAACACCGACGTTTTTGAGATTCCCGATTCTCCGCAATTTGTCTGCTGCTGATGTGCGGATTAGCCGCGACAGCACCTGAAACACCTACTTGGCCATCATCATTTGTTGCAGGTCGTGGTTAACGTTTCACATGTGGCTGAACACTTCCTGTTTCCTTAAATAAAGTAACTATCCGGCGAACGGTCCGGACACTTGGATGATGTCGTCCAGGATACCGAGCAGTATACATAGCACACGCCCGTTGGGCATTTTGATCACAATAGCCATACATCAACACGATATCGACCTTTTCTGCAATTGGTAAACGGTCCATTTTAACACGGGTAATGTATCACGAAGTAAATACCGTTCGCATTGGCGGAATGTTACGTCATACCTCGTACTTATATGTTTGTGACTATTACAGCGCCATCTATCACAAAGCGGAAAACGTGGTCCAATTAAAACATTCATATTTCTTTACGTACTACACGAATATGTAATAAAAACTGGGGGTTCTTATTTAAAAAGAAACGCAGTTGATATCCGTTTGACCTATGGCAGCGCCATCTAGCGGGCCAACCATAGCGCTATCTGGTTCCCCCTCTGAAGCTAGACAAGTTTCGTCTTTTTAGTTTTTTCGTTTGACGCTTATGTCGTGAGATATTTGTCCCGGTCACGATCAATGGACCACGCTGTATATATAGAAAATGAAAAACGAACATCCACCACAACAGGACCATGGAATGATTCCATTCAAAAATAATCACCACACACATCAATACATTTATCCCACTGGGAGGCAACCAATTCCCGTTTCATAGAACGCGGTCGGCCGCTGAAGGATGTTCAACAGTACTTAGTCTTGCACTTCCTCTTCCGACTGAAACCGACGTCCGCGCGTGTCTTTCTTCAGGCAGCCAAAGACGTGAAAATCGCACAGTGAAAGATCCGGACTCTGCGGAGGATGTTTCAGTGTTTTCCAACCAAATCGCTGTATCGTAGCCTTCGACCAATTACCAGTGTGGGGGCGGGCGTTATCGTGCATGAAGATGATTTTGCCCGACAGCACTCCTGTGCGCTTTGACTGCAGTTTATGCAAAATGTTTTCATAGCGCTGTGTAGTGATTATGGTTCCACGCTTGAGGAACTGGAAGAGCAGATGGCCCCTGCAGTCGAAGAAGGTCATTATAACCTTACCGATACTTTTGCGAACAGCTGTGGATTTCTTCGGCGAGGTAGATGTGGCATGTTTCCAATGTTCTATATCTACATCTACATCCAGACTCCGCAAGCCAACTGACGTAGCTCAAATGGAAAGGAACACTTCCTACTTAAATTTCTGCATCCTACACTGTTGGCAGTTTTGTGTAGGTGTCAGTTACGTGATTTTATTTCGGTGATTACAAAACAGAGTCGAATGTATGCACTGGGTCGCCGAGGCAGCTAGTTCATGGCGATTCGGTCAACCAAGTAAATGAATGTACTGAACAAGCTGTAAACCACCACAGGGAGCCCGTGTGTCAGAATGCTCATCGAGTGTGCCGCAACGGTGTTCTGATAGAAATATAAGTCTGAGAGAAGAACATTTGGTGGTCTGTTGGATTGATGATAGGTTCCTATGATTGTGGTCTGGGTTCCATTCCAGCTTCTTCCGATCATTTTTAATAGGGATAGACAGATTCTATTCTCTTCTGACTACGCCAAGTGAAGAAAGTATAATGGCATCGTGGTATGAAATTCACATTAAACATGATATTCCTTCTTTTCCAAGTAGAAGTTAGGCTGAACCTCAATAAAGTCAGGAGTGGCGAAATGTGGGAACTCTAGCACCAGTAACCTTTGTTATACAAGTTATTTATTTCTAGTGACGAAATAAACGCTATGTAGGGTCACTGGACACTTATTCCATCTTTTATTTGAGGTTCTGTATGCCGATAAAATTGATTCTGAGCTTGGAATCAACTCAGACCGCCCTTAACGCGGAATTTGATCCCTTCGCGACAATACACCTCGACTACAATTTGTTCAAAACTGCAGATTCCTCAACATCTCCATATATTGTGCATGAATGGCTTGGAATCCTGGCCCAGCACTAAAGTTTTCACTATGTATTATCAAGCTCTAGCATGAGAACACCTATCTGCTGGTGGATAATAATTTTTATTTTTAATGCATTTTCATTCGTTGCCAACACTAACGATATCTGACGTTTTTGACTCCCAGTGAGACACAGAACTATTTGAGAGATCACTGCAAGTTCAAGGATGTTATTCCGAGCTGCTGGTGGAGAAAAATTCGGTAGCTGATGTCTCTTTGTGTGTAGTCAACAACGATATGTGTGGGGTTCGATTCCCACTCAGCACTGAACTCTTCGTCATATTATTTCTAGTTCAAACATGCTCACATGTCGCTGCTGGTGTAACAAACCCATATTTAACGTTCGTTTTCTCTAGAATATAACAGCGATAGGTGCCGGGTTGGAGTCCTGGGAAGGAAAAAATTAATGTTTCGTCTCGTCATTTCAGTTAAAACATCTAGCTACTGCTGAGAAAATCCGATATGTCACAGTTGATTATGCTTCGATAACAATCCGATTAGGTTCTGGGTTCGAATCCCTGTCCAACACAAAGCTTTACCTCACGGCATTTCAAGTAAGTTACTTGTGAAGAAGAAATATTGAACATCTCTCGTAGTTCGTTAACAGGGACAATAGATGCTGGGTAGGAATTCGCGTCCGTTAAAAATGTTTACGTTATGTAATTTAAAGTTTATATTCGCTAACTGATACTGTCTAAAATCGAGGTATATCACTCTCTGTAAGCCTAGTCAGGAATGACAGTTTCCGTCGGTCACGAAATCTTAGTCTGCATGACCTGGGTTTGAATCCATATGCAGAACGAGACGGTTCTTCGTGACATTTGAAGTTCACACATATTCTCAACTAGCTGCTCGTGAATAACTTTCAATTTTTAATGTCATTTTGTTTTAATTAACAAGTACGGTATGTTACTTTGAAGAGGAAATCATGAATACGACGATCTTACTACGTGCATTGCCTATCTGACGTAATAATGAGAGTGGTAACATTATTGCAATAAATGTGAGCTTACAAGCCTTAAGGTCAGTCTTATCTGTGATTAGGTGTTCCCTGATATTTGTACTATCGTGGTATTACTTCACATCTTGAGTTCTTACGATACAGAGCAGAGTTTTCTAGCGGTGACTTTTTGGAACAATTTTCAATAGTCAAACGATTGTACGAAGGAGCGATTAGAGGACCTGCTAGACAGCTGCGTTATGTGGGTTGCATGCGTATCAGGCGAAATGCAATTCAGGTCGTTCGGATACTTTTGAGCATGTCTGTACATTAGTATTTTCTGCAGAGACGATTGGCATTGAACCATGTCGATACGTCAACATCGATATAGCGGCGCAACACCCCCTGCCGGTAAAATGTACCTGCGCCTCCCTTTGACGTTATAAACTGAAGGTAATGGATCACGTTTTCTCCATCAGTGCGGGACGAAGTTCTTTTGGCAGTGCAACAGGTATGTGCAGAATTGTTCACGGAATGCCATAAAACACGCCAGATGGGTCAGGTCATACCACCGAGACCACTCTCAAGGAGATCGACAGCTCATTCCAAAGTCATTGTAGGGCAGATCTGAATCCTCCTTGGCTCTGGCACAAATGTGGAACAGTGTAACACATCGTACACTATCCGGGGTGACAGTCTGTCGCCATTTATTGCAGCATGGGTTACGTGTGCGTCCTCCACTTCTCCGCCTACCTTTGACGAATGTACAGAAACACAAGAATGGCACTAGATAGTGTTTTCGGGCGAATCCAGGTTCTTTTTGTTTGAAAATGATGGACGCATTTTGTTTCATGGAAGACAGGGGGAGTGGCATCACAGTGACTGAATTCGCACAAGATATACTACGCAAACTCAAGGCCTTATGGGGTGGGGTGCTATTGGGTACAACCACAAATCACGGTTGTTGTGCATCCAGGGTGAATGGTATCCTGCGACCAGTAGCCGTACCCTTTCTGCACAACAGCCCAGATGTCATTTTTCAGCAAGACAATGTGCGACCACATGTTACTGCAGGATGACGTGCCTTCTTGGTGTCACAGGATGTCAGCCTTTGCCCTGGGCCGCCATATCACCAGACTCGTCGCCAGTCGAAAATGTGTGGGATGTGGTGAAACGACAGGTACAGCGCTGTGACCCAATACCAATCATAACACATGAACTTTGGAACCAGGTGAATGCAGCATGGATGGCTATATCACAGCACGCCATTCGCGCCTTATACGCGCCAGTGCTATGACGCATGGAACAAGTTATCAGGGCCCATGGTGGACTCTGTGCCTACAAGGCAACAGGACACACGGTGAACCGAGGTGACTGAAATGCTAATCAAATGGTTCAAATGGCTCTGAGCACTATGGGACTTAACATCTGAGGTGATCAGTCCCCTAGACTTAGAACTACTTAAACCTAACTAACCTAAGGACATCACGCACATCCATGACCGAGGCAGGATTCGAACCTGCTACCGTAGCAGCAGCGCCGTTCCAGACTGAAGTGCCTAGAACCGCTCGGTCACAAAGGTCGGCGAAATGTTAATCAATTCTCCTTTAGGGCCAGGAGCATAATGCATGGCTGATAACGGCATAATTATTAGAGTAGATGCACCAGGCAGCTGCTATTTAGTGCATCTACTCTAATAATCATGTCGTTATCAGAAATGCTAACCATTTCTGCGGAACATACTAATGTACATGTCCTTTGATTATGAGCGTCCTACCTCTAGTCGTTCAAGGTGTTCTGTTTTTTTCTGAACATGACTGTATATGTGCAGTGCGTACCTTTCATACGTCTTTAATGCACACACAATACAAAGTCAGGAATTACAAAGAAGTGAGGGAGAACATGTTACCCGGCCTCTGTGGCCGAGCGGTTCTAGGCGCTTCAGTCTGGAACCTCGTGACTGCTACGGTCGCAGGTTCGAATCCTGCCTCGGGCATGGATGTGTGTGATGTGCTTAGGTTAGGTAGGTTTAAGTAGTTCTAAGTTCTAGTGGATTGAAGACATGTTAAGTCCAATAGTGCTCAGAGCCATTTGAACGATTTTGAGAACATGTTAGGAGGTGTTGCCCTCTATATGTGGCACTTCAAGAAGATGAAATCAATGTGTTAAAACAAAACACCTACAAAGTTAAATTATGGTCAATGAGTAGAATTAAAACTAGAATGGAAGAGAACCTCGTAGTTCACATATGGAACAAGTTTTCCTCTACCTCGTTTATTAGTGTCCATCTTTTGCAAGTATTCTATCCCACGGCGTTGTTTTCCATGGCTCTGAAACAGGGACAGCGTGTTGTTGAACTCCGGTGCTGAGCTGGTCTCATCGACCGATGTAAACGCCGTGGCGGCGTAACTGTTTCAAGATGTATTTGGCGGCGTGTCTCTATAAACTGTCTTCATAAAATTCGGAATAGCTATGCATTTTAAAGTTCATTTTTCATTGGGCAGTTTGTCTGGATCCTTAAAGCGACACGCGAAAGCATAGATAAATGTGACAATAGACTGCAATAAATATCTTCACTTGACCCAGTGAAAAGCATCCAGTTACACGTGAAGAATTTGGCAAAGAGTTCACATATCCCTTTACAGAATATTTCTCTGCCGTTCCACTCTCGAATATCGCATGGAGTAAATGAGCATGTTAATCTTTCGGCGCAAGCTCTGATTTCTCTTATTTTATCGAGATGGTCATTTCTTTCGATGCAGTTGGAGGTAAACAAAATATATATGGTTCTCGGGCGAGACGTCGGATGTCACAGTGAAAACTCAACAATATTTCTTCAGCGCAACTGGCCGACATCTTCAGGTGCGACGAACACACTGATAAGGCAAGACCAGAGCCCCCTATTTATTAAATAGGGGGCTTTGGTCCTGCCTTAGCTGTGTGTTCGTCGCACCTGAAGATGTCGGCCAGTTGCGCTGAAGAAATATTGTGGAGTTTTCACTATGACATCTGACGTCTCGCCCGAGAACCATATACAGGGTGTTACAAAAAGGTACGGCCAAACTTTCAGGAAACATTCCTCACATACAAATAAAGAAACGATGTTATGTGAACATGTGTCCGGAAACGCTTAATTCCGATGTTAGAGCTCATTTTAGTTTCGTCAGTATGTACTGTACTACCTCGATTCACCGCCATGATTTCATTCGGGATACTCTACCTGTGCTGCTAGAACATGTGCCTTTACAAGTACGACACAACATGTGGTTCATGCACGATAGAGCTCCAGCACATTTCAGTCGAAGAGTTCGTACGCTTCTCAACAACAGATTCCGTGACCGATGGATTGGTAGAGGCGGACCAATTCCATGGCCTCCACGCTCTCCTGACCTCAACCCTCTTGAATTTCATTTATGGGGGCATTTGAAAGTTCTTGTCTACGCAACCCTGGTACCAAATGTGGAGACTCTTCGTGCTCGTATTGTGGACGGCTGTGATACAATACGCTATTCTCCAGGGCTGCATCAGCGCATCAGGGATTCCATGCGACGGAGGGTGGATGCATGTATCCTCGCTAACGGAGGACATTTTGAACATTTCCTGTAACAAAGTGTTTGAAGTCACGCCGGTACGTTCTGTTGCTGTGTTTTTTCATTCCATGATTAATTTGATTTGAAGAGAAGTAATAAAATGAGCTCTAACATGGAAAGTAAGCGTTTCCGGACACATGTCCACATAACATATTTTCTTTCTTTGTGTGTGAGGATTGTTTCCTGAAAGGTTGGCCGTACCTTTTTGTAACACCCTGTATACATGTCCGTCGGGAAAGCCTCAAGCAACACGTAAACAAAATACTTTAGCAATCGGAAGAGAAAGTCGTTGACTGTTAGGTTATTAAGAAAGAAAGAGACTCACATTTGGATATAAGATTTTTATTTGAGATATAATGATTGTTCGGCAGTGAGTGGGTGTAATAAATGGGACAGCTCGAACCGGTGAGGAGGTGAGGGAGGTGCTAGCCGATGTAAGCCTGGGTGTGGAGCGGCGCGAAGCCGACGGCGGCGGGCACCTTGGCGACGCCGAAGGGGCCGACCGGCTTCTGTACCCCCGCTGGCGGGCCGACCACCGCCTTGCCGCCTACCACGGCCGCCTCGCGGTGCACGACGGCGTTGAAGCCGTTGACGGGGTCCGCCGTGTACTCGACGGTGCGGCGCGAGCCGTCCGCCTCGAGCAGCGTGTAGCTGCCCTGCACCACGTCGCCGTCGCGCGTCTCCTGCTGGCCCTTGTTGTCGCCGGTCAGCGAGTCCGCTATGTCGTACGCGTAGCTGTACTGCGGGCTGGGGTCGAAGTCTGTGTCTGTGCCCGCCACGGCCTTCACCACCGGCGCGGGGCCCCTGGCCACGACGGCGAGCGGCGACCCCGCCGTCAGCACCCCGTGTCCTCCGATGATGCCACTGCACGCCACGCCCACCAGCGACGCTAGCACCAGTACCTGCAGTGGGGAAAACACATAGCATCTTCAGCGCAGGTCGCAGACTTACACTACTGGCCATTAAAATTGCTACACCAAGAAGAAATACAGATGATAAACGGGTATTCATTGGACAAACATATTATACCAAAAATGACATGTGATTACATTTTCACGCAATTTGGGTGCATAGATCCTGAGAAATCAGTACCCAGAACAACCACCTCTGGCCGTAATGACGTCGGTTTGCAGTAGGGTTTTGGAGCATATACTGTATTCAAACATTACGAATCACCTCGAAGGGAACGATCTATTGATACGTAATCAGCATGGTTTCAGAAAACATCGTTCTTGTGCAACGCAGCTAGCTCTTTATTCGCACGAAGTAATGGCCGCTATGGACAGGGAATCTCAAGTTGATTCCGTATTTCTAGATTTCCGGAAGGCTTTTGACACCGTTCCTCACAAGCGACTTTTAATCAAGCTGCGGGCCTATGGGGTATCGTCTCAGTTGTGCGACTGGATTCGTGATTTCCTGTCAGGAAGGTCGCAGTTCGTAGTAATAGACGGCAAATCATCGAGTAAAACTGAAGTGATATCAGGTGTTCCCAGGGAAGCGTCCTGGGACCTCTGCTGTTCCTGATGTATGTAAATGACCTGGGTGACTATCTGAGCAGTTCTCTTAGGTTGTTCGCAGATGATGCTGCAATTTACCGTCTAGTAAGGTCATCCGAAGACCAATATCAATTGCAAAGCGATTTAGAAAAGATTGCTGTATGGTGTGGCAGGTGGCAATTGACGCTAAATAACGAATAATGTGAGGTGATACACATGAGTTCCAAAAGAAATCCGTTAGAATTCGATTATTCGATAAATAGTACAATTCTCAAGGCTGTCAATTCAACTAAGTACCTGGGTGTTAAAATTACGAACAACTTCAGTTGGAAAGACCACATAGATAATATTGTGGGTAAGGCGAACCAAAGGTTGCGTTTCATTGGCAGGACACTTAGAAGATGCAACAAGTCCACTAAAGAGACAGCTTAAACTACACTCGTTCGTCCTCTGTTAGAATACTGCTGCTCGGTGTGGAATCCTTAACAGGTGGGACTGACAGAGGATATGGAAAGGGTGCAAAAAAGGGCAGCTCCTTTTGTATTATCACGTAATAGGTGAGAGGGTGTGGCAGATATGATACGCGAGTAGGGATGGAAGTCATTAAAGCAAAGACGTTTTTCGTCGCGGCGAGATCTATTTACGAAATTTCAGTCGCCAACTTTCTCTTCCGAATGCGAAAATATTTTGTTGAGTCTAACCAACATAGGTAGGAATGATCATCAAAATAAAATAAGAGAAATCAGAGCTTGAACAGAAAGGTTTAGGTGTTCGTTTTTCCCGCGCGCTGTTCGGGAGTGGAATGGTAGAGAGATAGTATGATTGTGGTTCGATGAACCCTCTGCCAAGCACTTAAATGTGAATTGCAGAGTAGTCATGTAGATGTAGATGTAGATACGTCTTGGCATTGAGTCAAACAGAGCTTGGATGGCGTGTACAGGTACAGCTACCCATGCAGCTTCAACACGATACCACAGTTCATCAAGAGAAGTGACTGGCGTATTGTGACGAGCCAGTTGCTCGGCCACCGTTGACCAGACGTTTTCAATTGGTGAGAGATCTGGAGAATGTACTGGACAGGGCAGCAGTCGAATATTTTCTGTATCCAGAAAGGCCCGTGCATGACTTGCAACATACGGTCGTGCATTATCCTGCTGAAATGTGGGGTTTCGCAGAGATCGAATGAAGGGTAGAGCCACGGGTCGTAACACATCTGAAATGTAACGTCCACTGTTCAAAGTGCCGTCAATGTGAACAAGAGGTGACCGAGGCGTGTAACCAATGGCACCCCGTACCATCACGCCAGGTGACACGCCAGTATGGCGATGACGAATAGACGCTTCCAATGTGCGTTCACCGCGATGTCGCCAAACACGGATGCGACCATCATGATGCTGTAAACAGAACCTGGATTCATCCGAAAAAATGACGTTTTGCGATTCGTGCACCCAGGTTCGTCGTTGAGTACACCATCGCAGGCGGTCTTGTCTGTGATGCAGCGTCAAGGGTAACCGGAGCCATGGTCTCCGAGCTGATAGTCCATGCTGCTGGAAACGTCGTCCAACTGTTCGTGCTGATGGTTGTCTTGCAAACGTCCCCATCGTTTGACTCAGGGATCGAGACGCGGCTGTACGATTCGTTACAGCCATGCGGATAAGATGCCTGTCATCTCGACTGCTAGTGATACGAGGCCGTTGGGATCCAGCACGGCGTTCCGTATTACCCTCCTGAACCCACCGATTCCATATTCTGCTAACAGTCATTGGATCTAGACCAACGCGAGCACCAATGTCGCGATACGATAAACCGCAATCGCGATAGCGCATTTCTCCTCCTTACACGAGGCATCACAGTAACGTTTCACCAGGCAACGCCGGTCAACTGTTGTTTGTGTAGGAGAAATCGGTTGGAAACTTTCCTCATGTCAGCACGTTGTAGGTCGCCACCGGCGCCAACCTTGTTGAATACTCTGAAAAACTAATCATTTGCATATCACAGCATCTTCTTCCTGTCCGTTAAATTTCTCGTCTGTAGCACGTCATCTTCGTGGTGTAGCAATTTTAATGGCCAGCAGTGTAGTATAGTTTGTGAACATTGAAGAAGCGCAGAACTTACACCGGATCCGTTAAAATGGTAATGAGACAGATTTCAGCGGCAGGGGCGCAGCGTGTCTCGTAAAGTCTAGCTAAACCTAATGTACTCAGTGGCGTCAGTTGACAGTGGAAAGTGGGTGCGTGCCCTGAGTGTCGTTTCGGTGGGGGTGCAGTTTTAGGACAGCCGAAAAGAAAGAGGAATTGAGAAGTAGGAGGGGGAAGAAAAAGTAGAAATAGATGAGAAGGAGAAGTAGAGAATTGCTCGGAGGACACTAAAAAACTAAATTTGTATGACACGATTGGCTAGGAACCCCTCGAGAAGGGTGTTCAACCGCTTGTTTGCGAGGTCTCTCAATTGGACGTCACTTCGGTGACTTGCGCTCCCTTATCGTACCTGAGTAATGCTGCCCGGGAAAAGGATCTACAGTTGAACATGGAATCCGAACCACGTATAGTTCCTGGTATATCTTCCCGTCAGTGAAAGGTGAAGGCTAGCCAATCGGGCAACTGATTCTTCTGGGATACCTATCGGTTTAGCTAACACCAAACGCTGTAACCTCCCCCCACCTCCCCCACAAAAAAATCATATACGTGAAGTGCAGGGAACGTGGTGGCCAGGCATTGGTCTACCCCTCTCAATCCAACAAATGGGAACAATAATCTAAATGTTGTCTGCCATCAACGGCGAAGTGTGGTGCGACCCCGTCATGCTAGAACCATAATCGTCGCATGACTGCTAGTGGGACATTCTCCAACATTTCCGGTGGTACTCCACGGAGAAAGATACGGTAGTTTCATCCACCAATCGTGTTAGGCAAAAGATACGGCCCAGTCAGATGGTCGTGAACAATACCAGCACAAAAATTTATGGCATTCTCTGCTGACTCTGGAACACACGAGTGACTGTAGGATTTTCGAACTCCCAGACATGACTATCGTGGCTACTGAATATTATTACCTTCCTCAGTAAACAAATCACAGATTTGGAAGTTAGGGATGTTGACAATTTGATGTAGATACTGTTGGCTGAATTTAAGGCGCCGGGGAAAGTCATTAATTGCCAGTTCTTGTACCTGCTGATACTTAGTATGGATGCATGCCCGTCTCGTGCAGGATGTTCCACGAAGTGGCGTTGCAGTTATTTAGTTCCTTGGCTGCAGATAATATGCTGCTGCTGGGGTTGTCCCCAGTTCAACGTAACACAGCTTCCTCAAACTTTACAGTTTGCATACCGCGAGGTCTTCCACTTTGCCGTCTGTCTGGTCTAAGGGATCCTGCTTCACGACGACGGTCATTAAGTCTTTGAAATGTGACACGATTTTGTAGCCTCCTCCCTGAAAATCGTTTTGCATATAGGCACCTTGCTGCTCGACTGTTGCATCGTCTCTTCCCAAAAATGAGATGCATGTCAGATGACTCGATTAGAGTGTAATCAACCATTTCGAACCTGTAAACATCAGAATCTTTCATGTAAACACAACACAACATAAATGATAATAATGTAATTGTTTATCCAGGGACGTGGACTCCGCTAGCAGTAATGAAAACTCACCCTTCCTAGTAGAAAGATGTAAATGTGTTAAAAATCGGTTTCCAATGTCAACGAGTTGCCTGTGAATCAGTCAGAACAACGTTGAACGTTTGGCCTAAGAGAAGTTCAACGTCAGACCTTTCAAGGACCCCTAGCGCGGAAATGATGCGCCTGTGGCATTTGTGTCACGTAATAAAAGTGTTTCTCTTTAACTCCTCTATTAACTCTAAAAATATGTGTACGTAGTTGTTTACTCTCTGTGTAAAGACCTTATCTGGCGAGGGAGGAGAGATGGCATAGTGAAGATTCTGATACTAGATTTCACGCCCATGTCCTGGATTGAATTCAAAATCTGTCCTTTGTGGGCCGGCCTCTGTGGCCGAGCGGTTCTGGGCGCTTCAGTCCGGAACCGCACTGCTGCTACGGTCGCAGTTTCGAATCCTGCCTCGAGCATGGATGTGTGTGATATCCTTATGTTAGTTAGATTTAAGTAGTTCTAGGTCTAGGGGACTGATGACCTCAGATGTTAAGTCCCATAGTGCTTAGAGCTATTTGTCCTTTGTGCCCAGGAAGTGAGGGGGGTGTAACGCGTTTGCCGGCATTCAGTCATTTGGCTAGTGTCCTCATAGTCGAATGTCTTGTCTGTCGATATCGGGTTCACCCCTGCCCTTCTCTCTTCGTTAACGCGAATGCTATACTACACTCTATATGCACTCAGTACTAAAAAACAAAAACTAAACTCCGCCCGAACAGGCCATGGATGTCCAACGGTACCGACCGGCCGCCGTGTCATCCTCAGTCCACAGGCGTCACTGGATGTGGATACGGAGGGGCACGTGGTCAGCAAACCGCTCTCCCGGCCTTATGACAGTTTACGAGACCGGAGCTGCTACTTTTCAATCAAGTAGCTCCTCAGTTTGCCTCACAAGGGCTGAGTGTACCCCTTTTGCCAACAGCGCTCGGCAGACCAGTTGGTCACCCATCCAAGTGCTAGCCCAGCCCGACAGCGCTTAACCACGGTGAGCTGACGTGAACCGGTGTTATCACTGCAGCAAGGCCGTTGGCACATGTACTCACTACAATCACCTAAAAATTTGGTCACAGCGGGCCTGAGCGTTTCTCTCAAGTGTCAAGACATCCCTAGATCTTTGCGGCAGTAGATCACTGGATGCAGACTTCATTTACGTAAATTACATCTACCTAGATAATATATGTGAGTAGCCTGGACATCATAGAAATACAGCAGCCTTGTCGATCGTATTTATTGGCTGTTGAGAACCAGCCAGTCTAAGATATCATGTAGCACTCACCATCGGTCTTCCATTTAAAAACACTAATGTCATAAGTTTACTTGCATGAGATACAGGAAAGGTAGGTATCAACCACACTTGATCTGTTAGTATTTGTGAACCTATGTACGAGTATTCTTGGAAAGGCACCGCAGCATCTATCCTTCCGTTGTCTTCTTCAAAGCAATGATGTGTCAAGTTCGTAAAAATAAATTTTCGATCAGACGATCAATATTAAACGTAATGGTACATTGAGGTTTGTATAGCTGGCTGCCTAAATGGATGGAAAGAAGAGTGTGAAACGAAGTGACAACAGAAATTTTGCTCCTGCCACTAAGAGCTACGTGAATTGAACGACTGTGCCAGACAGCACCAAACAGTGTTCCTTACCTACAACGCAATATATCGTGGGGAGACATGCGATTTAGACTAAAACATCTGGAGATTAAGAGCAGCACGTTATAAGTTCTCCTACCTCAGAAGACTGAGCTCCCATGAGGACATCTCTTTTGACCTCTTAGGACCGAATCTGCAATATAATTACCTTAGTCAAGACTTTTGCCTTCCAGAAGGCAATTTCACCATCTGAAAATGTGCTTGACACCAGTCCAACAACCAAATTAGAGGAATTATTCAGACGTCTTCTAGGAAAGTCTGAAAAGTTGCTTTACTCTTTAGTTACCCAGCTTCGTTTCTAACCACTTTCGAAATGGAAGCAAATGCGCTGCACAACAAATTAAAGGATAACTTTTTCGATATTTAGGAATTGTCTCCCATTGCGACGTATACGACTGAAATTTGGCTCAAAGGTTTCTACGGTCTTCATCTATATTTGTGCAAAACCGTGGCGCTCTGCGACATCAGCCTCGGGCTCGACGAAGCTTCGTACAGCAAGGTGTCGACACATGCGAAGAAAGGCCACATCTCAGATGTTCATGCGAGGTGCAAGGTGGGTTAATGATGACACACTGACATCAAATTTCACCAAAATTCTGCCCAGTGCCACAGTGGAAGTATCACACGATTGAAATGTCGTCACACCTTCTCTTACCCAAATTTTGCCCCTTCTTTTGACGCCTCTGTGTCACTCAGCGTCACCCAGCGTTGAAATCAGGCTATTTACTTGCGGGTGGCCGAGGAAGAGATTTCAGACACTCCGCTCGACATGAAAACGCCTCAAGGGATGGCATAAATGGCGTAAATGAAACCCTCCCTTTTCTTGGGGTTTTGATTCACGAACATTTCGCGGTTGAAAACGATAGTTATCAGTGTGATGAGGTACAGGATGACGTTATTGACAACATTTGAAGCTGCTGACGTCCCCAGATGTTTCAACCCTTCTCTAAACACATTGTGAGGTGCATCCCAATTGAACGTGATACGACCCCTTTGGGGCGCAGTGTGAACACAATTTTTGCTCTTGTGCACTCGGGGGAACCACTGGGAACCGTTCAGAATCAATCTGAAAGTGATCTGAAGCAGGAAAGGCTGCTTATGTGTTTTTGGGCCTCTTGTTTCACGCCCTCCCGCGACGTCAACCTGGAGGGGTACGACATTGACACATATGTCAATACGACGGGAAGGAGTCCCTCTAAGGCCCTTACGGTTCGGCTGTACCCTCAACGACCCCCATCCACATTTACTGAGAATTTTCAAAATGTACTTTTACGGAGAAAACCTTCAAAGCAGTCCTAGGCACCTGCTACCAGGCAACCACTTGACATCCGTCCGATACTAGCTACCTTCCTGCAGGTGTCTAGGACTATTTCGCGGGGTTTCTCTATAGTCACATTTTTAAAACTCTCAAAAAAATGTGTGTAGGTGACACTGAGGGTGTTACCAAACTGGGGATTCTTAGGCGGGGGACTGAAATGTCCGGCGGGAAGGGGAGGTGGGAGCAGAGTCGAAGGTGGTCAAGGACGTCGTCCTATTATGCAGAATGAGATTTTCACTCTGCAGTGGAGTGTGCGCTGATATGAAACTTCCTGGCAGATTAAAACTGTGTGCCGGACCGAGACTCGAACACGGGACCATTGCCTTTCGCAGGCAAGTACTCTACCAACTGAGCTACCCAAGCACTACTCACGCCCCGTCCTCGCAGCTTTACTTTCTTTCGGGAGTGCTAGTTCTGCAAGGTTCACAGGAGAGCTTCTGTAAAGTTTGGAAGTTAGGAGACGAGGTACTGGTAGAAGTAAGTTTCACGTCGTCCTGTTGCTCATCGCACTTAGAACTGTTGTTTTCGACTGAGAAATGTGCCAGAATCAACGCCCCAAGGAAAGGGATGGTCACATTGACACCTTTTATGCCATCCCCCTCAGGCCTTTTCGTGTCGAGCGGTGTGTTCGAAATCTCTCCCTCGGCCATCCATATGAAAACCGCATGACTTCAACGGTGGGTGACGCGTTCTGATCTGAACTGCAGTGGCGTCAAAAGAAGGGGAGGAATGTGGGTATGATATGAGGGGGTGACGACTTCCCCATCGAGTAACACGTCCACAGTAGCGTTCGGCAGAATTTTGGTGAAATTTGGTGTCGAAGTGACATCATTAACTCACCTAACACTTCACATGAACCATGTGACATCATTAACCTTACACACGAACCTTTGAGCTCTAGACCGAGCGAGGTGGCGCAGTGGCTAGCATACTGGACTCGCATTCAGGACGACGACGGTTCCATCCCGCGTCCGGCCATCCTGATCTAGGTTTTCCGTGATTTCCCTAAATCGCTCCAGGCAAATGCCGGGATGGTTCCTTTGAAAGGACACCGCCGATTTCCTTTCCCGTCCTTCCCTAATCCGATGAGACCGATGACCTCGCTGTTTGGTCTGCTTCCCCAAGCAACCTAACCCAAGCCTTCTGAGCTCTGGCCTTTTTTTCGCATATGTCGACATCTTGATACACGAAGCGTCGTCGAACACGAGGGTGACGTCGCAGGGCGCCACGATGTTGCACTATTACAGAGGAAACTCTTAGGCACCTTTGAGCCAAATTTCAAACTTTTGCGTCTCAGTGTGAGTCAGTTACTGGGTTTCGAAAAAGTAATCCTTTAATTGTGTTGTGCAGTGTAGTACGCCTTTATCACCTTAAATTTAGAGAGGGGCCATAGATCAGAAAAAAAATCACAAACGATTTTATTTCTAAATCTAACTACCGCATGTTGTAGGTAAGTCAACAATTTCTTTTCACAATTTTCACAAGTCTCTATAAATTGAAACTCGGAACCAATCGCGTTTTCCTTAATGAATGAGTTTGTCTTAGGCGCTAGTGATGAGTTAGTTACTTAAAAAGAGTAGATTAATTCACACTTAATGTATGGACTGTCAACTGGACGGCTAAAAACTATTACATCGCCAGTGTTAAGTTCCACATCTATCTACCACCTACCTATACCAGATCTCATGTTTATAAATTTCTATGCCTTCCCTGAACAAGCGGGCGTGATAGCTCTTCCCACAGTGAGAACGTCCGTGTCAGCGTGTAATAAAATTCGCCTTGACGGAGATTCTCGACTTTGAGAGCCATAGAAATTCGCAAACATTACAACAGTTTCATTAATAAAGAAGAAAGCTTCAAGCTGTGATTCCTGTGCTGAACTGAACAACCGTTGCAAGTAGCAAGGGGAGAACCACAATGGCAATAACCAAAGAAAATCCTGCGACGTTGGGACGGCGGGTTACTTATTCCCATCTCCGGCTGCGGACTCGACTTCAGTCTGCTACCAGCAAGCGGAGGTAAAACTTTGACAACGCCAGCCCTTCGTGCTGGCGAAACGTCAGGGAAATAGTTGAACAAACGTCGACCGAAAATCTCGACGCAGAAGCCAATAGGCAGGCACTAAGTCAATCTGAATGCAGTGCATATATTGTAATCTGAATTATTAAATAAAATAATAAGAATATGAAATTTGGCCTCATGGTTATCACAGCGCACCAAACGTTGCATATAACTAGAAATTTAAGAAAACCCGGTAATGTTTTCGAAGAAAACATTGATTGTCATGGGATTTAAAAACAAAATCAGTACGCTGTATAGAAATCGATGCAAAATAATAAATCTAATGTTTCGAACACTCGGTAAGAATATTTACGAGGTAATTGGACAGTAAAGTCGCACAATTTGAGAGCGACCTCTGCCGCTGTTTTTTTAAATGTGTGTATCATTATTATTATT
Source organism: Schistocerca piceifrons (assembly GCF_021461385.2). NCBI lineage: Eukaryota > Metazoa > Arthropoda > Insecta > Orthoptera > Acrididae > Schistocerca > Schistocerca piceifrons. The sequence continues at coordinate 834,495,103 of NC_060149.1, read as the reverse complement.
CTATTGTCCGGGGTGGGGTGGGGGGGGGGGTGGGGGGGGGGGGGGAAGGGAAGAAGTTTGTGTTTTGGAAGGATACCGAAATACGAGGTATTATTGGGGATGTTGGGCCTACAAACAAAAGCTGTGGTACCTTGTCACAGATGGCAGATTACTAGAACGCGTAGATATGTACAAAAATACAGAAAACAAGATTCCAGGTGAGAGTTGCACTCGTATCAAAACTTCCAAACTCGCTGTTAGCATGACACTGAGAAGAAGCGGCATTAACTTGCCTTAGTTTCGATACAAAGGTGTAGAGAACGCTGGTGGTACGCACCTTGTAAGCCATGGTTGACGAGAGACTGTTAGCAGACGGTGACTGCCGTCGCTATATATACTGCTGAGCTGAGCCAGCCGCCGTGGGGACCACACCTTCAGCTGATGGCCCTGCCGAGCTGTTAGCCTCCTTGCATACATCCGTTGTGACATCGCTCATATCGCACCGCGATGACGAGCTGCAACAAAAACCCACTAAGCAGAACACCTCCCATACTGCCTCAACCACTGATCTTATCCGTGTGTTACAGCTAACGGCTTCTGTCTGGAAACAGCCTGCCGCAAACTTAATTACTTTATCACGTCCTCGCAAAATAGTTTAAAGCCTTTTGCCTCGTCAGCATAGAGAAGAGCGGGAACTACGTTTCGTCTAAGTGACCAATGAAACTAACTACCTTTTTTAAAATTATGACGTGATGGCATGCGCAGTGAACAGTAACAACAAAATGTAAAGGACACTGCATAGCTAGAACGCACCATTACACCCGGAAGAAGGCCGGTGCAACCGTGGCCGAAACGTTGGTTTTTCTCCAGCAGCAGAAGTTTTTTACATTATGACGCGGTACCATACATAGAAAACTTATGTCGTACGTTTCGTCTATTGACAAATCAAAGACGGACATGATTACAAATGTCTGGCGCAACACCAGAGAAAATGCTCCTCAGGACTCTTAGGAGAGACACCCAGCATGGCTATGTATGATGAATGACTACTAGATACAAAAATAAGACACCGGCACTTATGCAAATTCGTTTTTGCAATGTGTAGCTGCTGTCACTCCAAACAAATACTGCTCATCACATCTTTCATGCGACGCCCGTTGTCAACGGAAAGCGTCGGTTAGTTTTCCATAAGAAACAAAATGATTTTAAGTGGATTTTTACGAACCGACTCGATAGAGCAGTCACAGACTACTCCGATATTCGTTTTATCGATATGTATTAACAGCGACATTAAAACACCTAGTATAACCAGTACTCCATCACTGACTGAGCAGCACCCTGGCCTGCGCCGACAGCTGCCACCATGCAGCAGCGCTACTTAGTCACTACTAGAGTACTGGTTATTATACGAGTTCCAGTGTCTCTGTTAATACATACTAATAAAATGAAAGTCACATTGGACTAATCTGGTATCACTCTGTCAAATTCTTTCTTCCTTTCTTTCGCTACCGCCTTTATCCCACATTGTGCGGAGGGTCGGCAGGGTTAAGTACAGATTTGGCATTGTTAATTGTAAGGGGTGGCCGGATGCCCTTCCTGCCGCCACCCCATACCCCCCGGGACGGAATTAGTGTACCCCAGCTGTTTGCGTCAAGTGTAAATCGTGAAATAGTGTGAATGTGTTGCAAATGTCTGCGAGTCGTGTAACAGGCAGGACGTGGGGAACAGCCCGGTATTCACCTAGTAGGATGTGGAAAACCGCCTAAAAACCACATCCAGGCTGGCCGGTACACTGGCCGTCGTCGTTAATCCGCCGGGAGGATTCGATCCGGGGCCAGCGCGCCTACCTGAGTCGAGGAAGCAGCGCGTTAGAACTCTCGGCTACCCTGGCTACTCTGTCAAATAGGGTGGTAAAATTCCGCACTAAAAATAATTTTGTTCGAAATGGGGGAAAAAGCCGACGCTTCCGCCCACGCTGGGCAACGTATGAAATACGTGATGAGCAGTACTTGTTTGGGGTGATGTCAGCTACACATTTCAAAAATGAGATTCCAAATATCCCCCGAAACACCAGAGAAAATGCGTCTGACGACACTTAAGAGGGACACCTGGTATGGTATATAGGATCAAGCAGCTAAGACAGGCACCCCATATATGAACTCCCCTGTAACGTGCACCTTTACTCTACATTCAAAATAGTTTTCAGTAATGATGGTACGAGAGCGGGCTGAAAATTAATACCTACGAATTTTTTTACAACTTTATTCTTCGTGTCTAGATTTTTATTTCTCAAAATAGTCACTATGGTGACGAATACATGTCTCCCAGCAAGAGACCAGTTTGTTGATACTGTCACTGTAGAAGGTTCGACTTTGTTGGCGGAGCCCTAACTCACTTCTGCTTTCACCGCTTCATTTACTGTCAAAGTGAAGTCCTCAAACGCGTTCTTTAAGTTTTGGAAACAGATGAAATTCGAATGTGGCCAAGCCGGGAGAGTATGGAGGATGATTGATGACAATGAATTTTTACAGATTTCGCAGCGCTCCTGTATGGTTTAACATTTTCTTGCTGAAGGAGAGGGTGCTCCGTATTTGGACGAACTCTTCGGATTCGAAACTGTATTACAGCACGCACTAACCGTTACCCGCCGCCATGTTACACGCTAAAATTCCGAGCTGTCTAGCGGCAGAGCACACGGAGAATAAAGATGTAGAATGTTAACGTTTGTTTTATTTAAAAAGCCTTAAGTGTTTTCATATAAAACATTCGGAGGAATTACTTTTCAGCACGCCCTCGTATATACAGACTGAATAAATACATCGAGGTGCGGTTTTCTCAGAGTTATAGTTGACAATATGGCGAATTTCCTGACGTTCGCAAGTGATTTTTATCGTTTGTAGTCGCCGAATTACGACACCGACTTTATTCTTCTCTGTAGCGTTAGAAAGAAGCCTCTAAGAGAACTTCAACGAGATAACATATATGAGACTTTATCAACTAGTGTCAATTACTGTCCCGCCGTCAGGAAAAGAGATTCCACAAACATCTGCCCTATTACATGAAATGTAAAGAAGCACGTAGCTCATGTAGGATTCTTGTGTTTACCTGCGCCTGAAGCCCTTCAATGTCTTTTCTGCTGTTGTAGAAATCAGATAACTTGCCCGTAAAGCTAATGAGGCATTCACGATGTATATAACTGTCGAGAAAGTGAGTATCGTTTATAGCGAGTGTCGCCAAACTATTAGAGCAGCGGTACGGTTGTACGCTGAACTGGCAGCAGAGCTCGTGAATAGTATGTATATTTACAGTTCACCCAGTTGTTACAGAACCGTCAACCTGCTGCGAGGCAGTGTAAGTAATAACACTGATGCTGATGAGTAGGAAAAAACATATGCTTAACAAATAATTCCTTTTCCTTGCAGGCGAGGGGAAGCCATTCCAGCAACAGCCACATGATGTCGAAAACAATGCTGTTCAGTCGAACCTATTGTTTGAACACCAGTGACTGTAAGCATTTCAGTGTTGGTGTTATATCGCACTCTGAGTTCTGCTCAGTGGCAGAATTTGAAAACGCTCGATTTAGTGACATCCGAGTAATATTACCCATGCATGAATAGCGTCGAATGTGCAATGTGTCAATGCAGATTTCAGCCTTGATCTATGGAATCGTCCACTCCCCGCCATGATACTTGACCATCGTAAGGATCATACAATCTCTGTAGGGACGTGCCTGGAACAGTTAAAATATTTAACAACAGAGTCCATACACCTCTGGAACATACTTTTAAGACTTAAATATATCAAGCTGCGCCGTAAAGCATGACGCAGAGTGTCAACTAAGGTGGCTGCCATATGTCCACCAATTTTATGAGATATTGTGGGGCAATCTAGTGGAGTTAGCTAGCCAAACTCTGCCCATCAGAAGAAACCATAGCTCAGCTCTACAATACTTGCTATGCGTCGATGGAGGTGGAGGTGTGTGATTGTGTGATTCAACTTTAACAAATGTGACCACAGAACTACGATCTTATTTAGTTTGTGTAGGTAAGAGTTTATAAAGTTTAAGAGCCACACATGTGTTACTTATTTCCCTAAAAAAAAATCCAAACCCTAATGTAAACGAAAAGTTGCCACCATGACTGACTGGACGAAACAACTTCACCACAAGGGTCTTATAGCAAGTGACAGGTACTGTAGTGCTGATGCTAGAAAGTGGAAGACGTAGAGGAATGGATCATTACTTCCCAATAACACACATTCTTTAATTATCAGGCCTGCAGACTGGGGGAACAATAATCTTGTTCTAAAACTGTTAACACATCCTGATGAATTCCAATTCGAGCATGTATCTATTATTTCAAAAGCCCTGTTTCAGCCAAAATATCTGCTATTGCAGGAGATTTTGTATGGAATTGAGGGTGTAATGTACCAGACATTCAGCGAAAGCAAGGATATTCCATTGTCTGAAAAAAGAGCCCAAACAATATATTCATATTTGATAATGTAGTAGTGGAAAATCAGGATGTGATCTAGAGACATTTCTGCTTTGTGATCTAGAGACATTTCTGCTTTGGTTGGCCATATACACGTCAATATATTTTATTTGAGCCAGATGTACTCAAGGATCCTGAAGCAGTGGATATGGGATAAGGTGAATCTTGTTATCGCTTTCAAATAGGACAATCTGAATTTAAAGCATATTTACCAAGCACATGAAGGAACTGTCCATTCAACGAATTGCTTACAATAACCGAGGATTGCTGGAATAACTCATAGTATGGCTTTCTGATTATAGATAAAACTAGGAAACTGAATGAGGGTCGATATAGATGAAATTTCGACGATATTCTGCATAAAACCCTCCCGCCGGAGGTTCGAGTCCTCCCTTGGGCATGAGTGTGTGTGTCGTTCTTAGCGTAAGTTAGTTTAAGTAGTGTGTGAGTCTAGGGAGCGATGACCTCATCAGTTTGGTCCCTTAGGAACTCACACGCATTTGAACATTTAAACATCTGCATAAAAGGAAGTGTAGTTATAATGGTTCAAATGGTTCTGAGCACCATGGGACTTAACTTCTGAGGTCATCAGTCCCCTAGAACTTAGAACTACTTAAACCTAACTAACCTAAGGACATCACACACATCCATGCCCGAGGCAGGATTCGAACTTGCGACAGTAGTGGTCGAGCAGTTCCAGACTGTAGCGCTTAGAACCGCTCGGCCACTCCGGCAAGCGAAGTGTAGTAAAACGTAACTGCACCAGTATACTGAAGACTATAGGCAAATTTACATGTGTCTTGCACACTTGTTCAGAAGGTACAAATCACATGTGTGCACACACTGACAGAAAAATCGAGACAATCAACGCTAAATTAATGGAAGGTCTCGTTGAGGTGGTAGCTAGAAATGATGAGGTGCTGAATGTTAGAATACAACAATGTCCACTATATGTCAATGAATCATTCAGTATGTTTCACTGATAATGCAACACACATTGGGATACGGAATGTGAAAGAACGTCTGATTTATTAAAGTCAAATTCTGAAAAACTGCAAATGTCAAAAAGTATTTTCCAGAAAATAGATAAGTGTATGGTGAAGTATTAAACATGACTAATGCACATAGGAAGGGTAACACCTAAAAGGACGAATGAAAGTCTCAAACAGTGGCAAATACAAGAATATAATTAAATCAGTGTTAGCAGGTGCACGTAGCGCAAGGCAAGGGAGTTGAAGTTCAGTAGAAACGAATTAACAGTCTGCCTCTGGAGTATATGTATTACGATGACCCGAATGAAGTCCTAGACCAATTATAGCTACTTAGAGCATCAGCTGCCACAGGGAATACAGGTCACATGAACGAAATAATATCAGTCATTTCAGAACTTCGGGAAAAACACATCAAGTAATGATGGAGAACGTTGTTCTTGAGCTCCATATGCGGCACACATAATTGTATGATTTATGAGAGGCTGATCTCATAGATATCTGAGAATATTCACGATAGAATAAAGGTTTGAAGTGCATTCTAGTGATCATAGATACATAGTCCGAATTTGTTTGGGCTCTACCTGTAAAGAATCAGACAGGGAAGAATGTTGCGGAGGTATTGGACGACTGAAACTAATTAGTGTGCTGACAACTTTCAAAGCGACCATAGAAATGTATTTCAAAATAGGCATTTAAAGACGGCAATGGAACGATATGGAATAAACCACTACTTGACCCCCTCCCATTTGAAAGGTAGTATTAATGAATAACTGAATAGGATGATAAAAAACTAGCTGTTGATGCAATTTAAACTTAGTCGTTTCTTCACCAACAATAACCAGGCGTCCTACAATTTTCGACGCTACCAAGACTTCAGGCTATACATGTGCGGTAGTCTATTTCTAACGTTTATCTTGACGGTTGCGTAAAAACGACCAGTAGGCATTTCACTGCATCAGTTGAGGTCTACATGCAACGCCATACACTCTAACCTTAAAAGAATTTCGTGTACATTAAAAGCAAACTAATTTACTCCAATACATCTAAGCAAGGGGAAGTGAAGTATTGCGACTAGAAACATATAATGGGCGACCAAACAATCGGTTTGTCAATCAGGCAACATCGTCGTGAACATTGAGGGAATCATCCCACCGATGCACCAGGTTTAAGATACCTGTTTGGTAAATGCCGTGTCCTGCTGCGTGAAGAAGTCTGTAACTGTCTGCTGCACATCCTCATCTGACAGAAATCGTCGATCCTTCAAGGCCTGTTTTTAGGTATCAAAGGTGTGATGATTGCGTGGGGAAAGATCAAGACTATAGGACGCGTGCTTGAGTGTCTCCCACTTGAATGTGTCTGGACACCCAGATCGACCAGCGTCTTGTGTCGCATTGTGCCCGCATGGAACTTGGCACATCATTCCACAACGGTGGTTTTTGACAGACATGCTGCCCCATTCTTCATTCTCCAACGGATATCTGCCGGTGTTTGTTCTTCGTCAGCCAAAAGAAGAATAACAGTACTTCGGTCCAAATTTTCATTTTTGTCATTCCATTTTACAGCTCATTCGCCTATTCGATGTATTCTCAATTACGAATACATTTAATGTATTTCATAATGGCTGTAGTCACCGCAGTGACTGTTCCTCCGGATATGCATGCATGTCCGAAGGAACGTTGCATCGTAATTCAGAATAACACAATCACTTCAAAATCAGATTTTTCATGAAGTCACCAAAGGAAGTTCATTGCATCTCTTACTTCTTATATGTTTGTTTATCCCTGCATGACGAAAGAACCCCTAATAAGCTTCATAGACAGTTTCTTACTTTCGCAGTTCGTGATAGTGGTGGCGTGCATCATCACAGTCCCAGTCCGTTAAGATGTACAGAGGCAATTAAGCAGTTAAGGTAAAAGTTTGTCAGCAAACCCGGATCAACTTCCAACTGTTGACTATTACGGAAATAGTTTAGTCAAGGGTCACCAGCCTCGGCTTGGCACGCAAGACGAGGATAAAAACGGTACCACATATAGACTACTATCAGCTCTGTAGCAACCTTGTTACTTTACCTTACGTTGCAAATTTCTCCCACTGAACTGAAACATACATAGCCACGTCCAGCTAAAATATTGCAATGTCACCAAAAATCAGAGCAAAGAAAAATTCTCATGACAATGTCAAAACTAAGAAAGATTCAGCGCTCACAGGAAATAAAGCGCATCAGATCTCACGAAAACAAGAAAAAAACGTATTTCAATTATAGCGAAGCCGATATGCAGTAAGGCCAGCTATTTTGTTACTTTCATACTCGATTTCATAATTTGGGTAAACGTTGTCCGAAATTTCGCCATCTTTTTCGTTCTAGTGAATTCTTTCAAAAGATAAGGAATAAAGGTGAAACTTGTAGCTTTGAACTCTATTTTTAGAGACTATTACCCACTCCTCTATCCATCAAACCATATGAGACAGACGTCAAAATGATTTCCCGAACACTTCAGTCCATATGCTCATCGAAGATAATTTTGTTGCTTTTATCTTCACTCTAAAACGTGCGAAGTTATCATTTCAAGTTTCAAAAGACGGACACAAGCTATTTTAGAAAACAAAACTTGTTGGTTAAATTGGTCTTTCATTCTTAGCTACGCCTGAACGATAGATAAGGAGCCATTATAAGAGCGTTCTTAAAACTTTTATAGATTTTGTGCCTCACGTTTGTTCTTATCCAGATGCTCTCGTTGCGATTCAGATATTCAGTCACATCCATAATCTGTGTTGTAAAAGTAAGCAACTCTTGACCACACTCGTCATAGAGGAATACAGAGTGAACTTCAGATAGCCTTCATTTCCTACACCCTAGCCCGATTTTTACGCTGCTGTTACCAAATAGTCAAATTTTCTGTCTAATGTGATCCAGGTTTTTTGCTATTTAGTGTACATCCATTTTTATAATAAGTATCGATACATAAGTGTTTTACAGACAGGATGAATAGCAATTTATGGCTAGCTTACCCTAAATGTAGAAAAATGTAAGTTAATGGGACTGAGTAGGAAAAACAATCAAGTAACGTTCGAATACAGTATAAGTAGTGTGCTGCTTGACACACTGCACCTCGATTGTTTGGGATCTCTAACACATCGGGTTAAAGGAGGACATCGGAGCAGTACAGTGGCATTCTTCTGCTTCGTAAACCCGAATGGGAGTCCCTGGTAGGAAGACGATGTTCTTTTAGCGAGGCACTATTGACGAAATTTAGAGAAAAGGCATCTGTGGCCGACTGCAGAACGATTCTACGGCCACCAACGCACATTTCGCGTAAGGGCCATTAAGATAAGATTAGAGGAATTAGGACTCGTACGGAGGGTTACAGACAATCAGTTTTCTCTCGCTCTATTTGCAAGTGAACAGGGAAGGAAATGACTAGCTTCCTTGTTCCTAGTTTCCCTGTTGCTTACGAGTGACCCTTATTCCTGGCCCGGCGTAGCTCCGTCTTTGTTTTTGGTTCAAATAGTTCAAATGGCTCTGAGCACTATGGGATTTAACATCAGAGGTCATTAGTCCCCTAGAAATTAGAACTACTTAAACCTAACTAACCTAAGGACATCACACACATCCATACCCGAGGCAGGATTCGAACCTGCGACCGTAGCAGTCATGTGGTTCCGGACTGGAGCGCCTAGAACCGCACAGCCACCGCGGCCGGCTCGTCTACGTTTTTCTTATTGTTTTTAGTACTGATAGACAATCTTACGATCACGCTTTTTTATTCTGTATTAATTTTATTCTGTGAGATGGCCAACGTTTGGCCCTCAAAATAATTTAATTTTTGTAAGTATCACGATTTTCCTTATTATAAAAGCATTAGCTTGATGTATTTCAATGTTTAATACACGTCCGTATGGGTTAATCTATAGGTTCTGAAGAAGATACCATTATTGGCATCGAAACCTAGGTAAGCTAAAAAAATTTTACCTTGCAACTGAAGGCTGAATTTCTTATTGCCTGACACTAGTAATACTGTATCGGAACGTTACAGGTTTGACCTTCCTGTTCAGCCGCATTATAATTTTTCACACTTAAGGCTAGCTGCCATTCATTACACCAACAGGAAATTTTGTCCAAGTCGCCCTGTGTCTTCCTACAGTCACTCGTCACTCAATTTCGACACCTTACCGTACACCAAGGCGTCATCAGCAAACAACCGCAGATTACTGCCCACCCTGTCCACCAAATCATTTATGTATAGAGAGAACAACAGCGGTCCTGTCACACTTCCCTGGGGCGCTCCTGACGATACCCTTGTCTCTGATGTACACTCACCGTCGAGGACGACATAATGGTTTATATTATTTAAGAAGCCTTCGAGCTACTCAGATATCTGTGAACTTATTCCATTCGCTCTTACCGTCATTAACACCTGTACTGAGGCACCAAGTCAAATGCTTTCCGGAAATCTAGAAATATGGAATCTAGCTGTGGCCTTTGGTCTATAGTTCGCAGTACATTATATGAGAAAAGGGCAAGCCGAGTTTCGCACGAGCGATGCTTTCTAAAACTATGCCGATTCGTGGACATAAGCTCATCACTCTCAAGAAAGTTTATTATATTCGAACTGAGACAATGTTCAAGGATTCTGCAGCAAACAGAAGTTAGGAATATTCGTCTTTAATTTTGCGTGTCTGTTTTTTACCCTTCTTACACAGGGTGAAAAGTATTTAAACCGACAAACTCTGGGAGGTTGTAGGGGACATAAAAACAAATATTTTTCCCTAATGTCATTTTTTCCTATGAGGATAATTTAAACCGGTGGAGGCCGTATTACACTCTTCAGTTGTTAGAGGCCGTATTGCGCTCTTCAGTTGCAGCCAACTGCTGTCCACCAGTGTAGTAGTGCATTGTCTCTGTTTACTAATGGAGCGATACACCTGGAGTGAGTACACTGATATGATTGGTGTGTACTACGTAGCGCACCACAACGGACGAGATGCACAGCGGGTTTATCAACAACAATATCCTAATCACCGTATCCCGCATCATACGACCTTTGCTGCTGTGTACCAACGTCTGCGTGAGACCGGGTCATTTAGCAGATTACCTGGACAGGGACGCCGTCGAACGGTAAGAACGCTGTAATTTGAGGAAGCTGTCTTGCAGCATGTGGAGCGAGATCCTTCAATCAGCACTCGTGCAATTGCAGGTGACATGAGGACGAATCAGACGAATGTAAAACAGTCCTTCGAGAGCAATTGTTACGTCCATTTCACTTACAGCGTGTCCACAACCTGGAACCAGTTGATCATCCACCCAGAGCACAGTTTTCGCAGTGGTACCTGGAACAATGTGAAATGCATCCTAAATTTCCATCCTCTGTGTTGTTTACCGATGAAGCAACGTTCGGGCGTGATGGAGTTTTCAACATGCACAATTCGCATGTTTGGAGTGAGGATAACCCACATGCCACTGATACTAGCGCTCATCAAGTGCGGTTCTTCGTTAATGTGTGGGTCGGCGTTGTTGGGAACTGTTTAATTGGGCCGTATCTGCTACCTAGGCCATTAAATGGCAGGCACCATTATAATTTTTTCACCAGAGCATTGCCAGAATTTCTGGAAGACGTCACGATCCCTACAACACAACGCATGTGGTTCCAACATGACGGGGCGCCGGCACATTTCAGTCGTCGTGTGCGTCGATTCCTGGACAGACGGTTCCCAGAAACGTGGATTGGCAGAGGTGGTCCTGTACCATGGCCTGCACGATCCCCAGATATGTCCCCTCTGGACTTTTTGTTTGGGGAGAGATGCACAACCTTATTTACGCAACTCCTGTTGCATTAGAAGACGATCTGGTTGCCCGGATAGTAGCAGCAACAGGAACAATTCAGGATACTCCTGGGGTTTTTGCCCGTGTCAGAACATGATCTGACGGTGTAACCTTTGTTTACGTGTCAATGGAGGAAATTTTGAAAATCTGCTATAATTGAAATTGGGTTGTGTTAATGTGTTGTCTCTTTGTCATAAAAAATGAAAAAGTGTTTGTTGGTTTAAATAATTTGTCACCAGAGAAATCTTCCGGTACCGGTTCAAATATGCCTCGTAGGAAAAAATTACATTAGGGAAAAAATATTTGTTTTGGTTGGTTAGTTTGGGGGATTGAAGTGACCAGACTGCTACGGGCATCGGTCTCGTTTGTTCTGATATCCCCTACAACCTCCCAGAGTTTGTCGGTTTACATACTTTTCACCCTGCATAATGGAGTGATCTGGGCTTTTTTCCATTCGTTTCGGACACTGTGCTGGGCGAGATATTCACGATAAACGCAAGATAGGTAAGTGATCAATGCCGTAGGGTACTCTGTAAAATCGAACTACGATTCCACCCGGACCTGTTGATTTATTTGATTTCAAGTTGCAGAAACAACGAAACAAACATGCCAAATTTAAACAGAAGCTAAATCCCCAAGATTGTCGATCTTTTACAGAAGCTCGAAATTTTGCGCGGACTTCAATGCGAGATGCTTATAACAATTGCCACAAGGAAACTGTCTTGAAACCTGGCAGAAAATTCAAAGAGATTCTGGTTGTATGAGAAGTATGTTAGCGCCAAGAAACAATCAATGCCTTCTATGCGCGATAGAAATGGAGATACTATCGAAGACAGTGCTCCCAAAGCAGAGTTACTAAACACAGCCTTTCGAAATGCCTTCACAAAAGAAGACAAAGTAAATATCCCAGAATTCGAATCGAGAACAGCTGCCAACATGAGTAACATAGAAGCAAATATCCTCGAAGTAGTGAAGCAACTTAAATCACTTAATAAAAGCAAGTCTTCTGGTCCAGACTGTACACCAATTAGGTTTCTTTCGGAGTATGCTGATGCATTAGCTCCACACTTATCATACACAACCGTTCGCTCGACAAAAGATCCGTACCAAAAGACTGGAAAGTTGCACAGGTTACACCAATATTCAAGAAAGGTAGTAGGAGTAATCCACTAAATTACAGGTCCATATCGTTAACGTCGTTATGCAGCAGGATTTTGGAACATATATTGTGTTCGAACATTATGAATTACCTCGAAGAAAACGGTCTATTGACACACAGTCAACATGGGTTTAGAAAACATCGTTTCTGTGAAACACAATTAGCTCTTTATTCAGATGAAGTGTTGAGTGCTATTGACAAGGGTTTTCAGATCGATTCCGTATTTCAATATTTCCGGAAGGCTTTACTGTACCACACATGCGCTTCGTAGTGAAATTGCGTGCTTATGGAATATCGTCTCAGTTGTGTGACTGGATTTGTGATTTCCTGTCAGAGAGGTCACAGTTCGTAGTAATTGACGGAAAGTCATCGAGTAGAGCAGAAGTGATTTCTGGCGTTCCCCAGGGTAGTGTTATAGGCTCATTGCTGTTCCTTATCCATATAAACGATTTGGGAGACAATCTGAGCAGCCGTCTTCGGTTGTTAGCAGATGACACCGTCGTTTCTCGACTAATGAAGTCATCAGAAGATCAAAACAAACTTCGAAACGATTTAGAAAAAAATATCTGAATGGTGCGGAAAGTGGCAGTTGACCCTAAATAACGAAAAGTGTGAGGTCTTCCACATGAGTGCTAAAAGGAACTCAAACTTCGGTTACACGATAAATCAGTCTAACGTAAAAGCCGTAAATTCAACTAAATACCTAGGTATTACAATTACGAAGAACTTAAATTGTAAGGAACATACAGAAAATGTGGGGAAGGCTAACCAAAGACTGCATTTTATTGGCAGGACACTTAGAAAATGTAATAGACCTACTAAGGAGACTGCCTACACTACGCTTGTCCGCCCTCTTTTAGAATAATGCTCCGCGGTGTGGGATCCTTATCAGATAGGACTGACGGAGTACATCGAAAAAGTTCAAAGAAATGGGAGAAAGTGTCACAGAAATGATACAGGATTTGGGATGGACATCATTAAAAGAAAGACGTTTTTCGTCGCGACGAAATCTTCTCACGAAATTCCAATCGCCAACTTTCTCCTCTGAGTGCGAAAATATTTTGTTGACACCGACCTACATAGGGAGGAGCGAGCACCACGATAAAATAAGGGAAATCAGAGCTCGTACGGAAAGATATAGGTGTTCATACTTTCTGCGTGCTATACGAAATTGGAAAATAGAGAATTGTGAGGGTGGTTCGATGAACCCTCTGCCAGGCACTTAAATGTGATTTGCAGAGTATCCATGTACATGTAGATGTAGATGTAGAAGTCTTTCAGTTGTTTCTCCGCGCCAGGGATGCTTATTACTATGTCGTCCATACAGGAATCTGTCCGATGGTCAAATGACGGAATGTTTGTGCAATTCTCCTGTGTGAACGATTTCCTGAACGTGAACTTTGGCTTTCGTTTTGCTGTCATCAACTGCCGCACCAGACTGGTCAACAAGGGAGTGATTGGAAGCCTTAGACCCACTTAGCGATTTTACGCAAGACCAAAATTTTCTCCGGTTCTTTGCCAGATATTTTGCTAAGGTGTGACGGTGTTAGCTGTTGTATGCTTCGTGCATAGACCTTTTCACAGACGCACGAACTTCTACTAACCTTCTCTTGTCATTTGTGTGTTCTGTATAAATGGTAGTTACAACAGCCTGTGCTTCGTCAGCATCTTTCGAATTTCGTTGTTAAGCCATGGCTGGTCTTTTCCATCCTTTATCCACTTAGTAGGCACATAACTCTCAAGATCACGATTTACTGTGATTAAACTTTGCCCATAATTCCTCTACATCCATCTTACTGGAACTAAGTGATGCCAATTAACTGTCTAAGTGAGATGCTAGTAACTACTAATCTGCTCTATCTAGCAGAAACACTCTCCTATTCTTCTTGACTGATTTATTAACTTTCTTTATCATAGTTGCTATAATGACAACGTGATCGCTAATCTCTGTTTCTATACTGGCATTGTCGATAAGGTCTGGCGTATTTGTAGCAACAAGATCGAAGATATTTACATTGCGTTGGTGCTGCCGAGCTAGCTGCTGAACACAGTTTTCAGAAAACGTGTTCAAAAGTATTTAGCATGACTGCCTGTCTGTAACCCTCGCAATGAATCCATAGACATCCCAATCTATACTCGGTAGGTTAAAGTCGTTTCCAACTAGTATTTCATGATCTGATTATTTTAGGACCACGCGGTCTGAGGCGTCTTGTCACGGTCCGCGCAGCACCCCCATCGGAGGTTCGAGGCATGGGTGTGTGTGTCGTCCTTAGCATAAGGTAGTTTAAGTTAATTTAAGTAGTGTATAAGCTTAGGGACCGATGACCTCAGCTGTTTGGTCCAAAAGACCTTACCACAAATTTCCAAATTTTCCCATCTGATTATTTACGGGCTATGGACGAAATTAACTTGGTTTCACCTATACCTGTTATACGCGACCAGATGACTCACTGCCACATTCAACTTCGACTTCAATAGAGACAATATTTTTGTCAACTGCAATGTACAGCCGGCCGCTTCAGTCTGGAACTGCGCGACCGCTGCGGTCGCAGGTTCGAATCCTGCCCCGGGCATGGATGTGTGTGATGCCCTTAGGTTAGTTAGGTTTAAGTAGTTCTAAGTTCTAGGGGACTTATGACCTCAGATGTTAAGTCCCATAGGGCTCAGAGCCATTTGAACCATTTTTTGGAATGAACATTTCCCCTCCTATGGCCTCTATCTGTGTTTCCGATATACGTTCCGCGACTCCCTAAATATGTCAGAGCTTTCTACTTCGAGTTTCAGCCAACTCTCGGTCCCAAGAATAATTTTAGCACAAGAACTTTACGGCAGGGCAGTAAATTCGCGAACTTTATTACGGATACTGCGACAGTTCACTGAAAAAAAAAACACTGTTGAAGTTTATTTATTCTGAACGCCGTTTGACTTCTCTTGCTGTATATCGACTGGCGGGTGTTCATCAGAGCACCTCAAAGTACTGCCTAACCTGAAAAACCCACATGTGCACTCTCCTACCTTAGTAGCTGCTTCCTTTGTGTAGTGCACCCTGACCTATCAAGGGGAGTCCTACAAATCCCCACACGATAATGCAGTTCAAGAATTTTGCAGCCAAGACCGTCGCAGAGTTGGCGAAGCCTTTTGTTGAGACTCTCAACTCGGCTCCAAACCAAAGGACTCTTGTCAACTCTGGGAACAATGCTGCTAACTCCGAGCTCTGCTTGCACCCCACGCGCGTGGCCAGCAGTCTTCAACACCTCCTTCAGCTTCCTATACGAACTGAGGAGCGCCTCAGAACCCATGCGATACGCATCGCTGGCGCTGATTTGAACCGCAATTAGCAGACGACTGCGTCCTGCACGCTCGATAGCCACAAGCAAGGCTACCTCCACGTCTCGTATGAGGCCCCTCAGCAGATGTACCGAGTGCACGTTGGCTTTCTTTCCAGCCCTGAACGCTATGTTCCTAAGGGTCTCAACAACGCGCCTAACATTGGTGTAGAGTCGTGTACTGTAGGAAGCAAGGGAGAGAATGTTGTTATGGGTGGCCAGTATCCTCTTTCTAGTACACAAATGCACATGTGAATTAATACGATTCTTTATTTTACATGAACATTTACGTATCTTGAACGGAGTCCATGTGTTTTGGTACAAGCTCATCAGTAATAGTCCTCTTGCAGACAATATCAGTAATCTTGCTATTACACAAATCTGGTCGCTATGCATTGTCGTAGCCCGAGTGATTCAGTGAGTGAGAACTTCCGGTCAGCAGCGGTGGCTTAAATACTTGCTGTCGAGAGGGCGTTGGCGGCGAGTTGCTTGTCGGTGGGTCCCTGGCCTCTCTCGTGATAGGCGCACTTGATCCAGCGCTTATTATCGATCTTCTCGCTACATCTTTGCCGACCGGTGTGCTGGAGGCACTAAACCCCTCCCCCGTGTGCCAACTCGGAACCTGCTGAAGGAGCAGCCTCTTGTGCACTCGCAGGATGAATGGGCGAGGCCAGGGGCAAGTCTCCACAGTGGCCCTCCGCCTCGAGCGACGCGAACGCGTTACCATCCGCCACTCACCCTGCTGTGAGGGCGGACCCACCGCGTCTGGTGCCTAGGAAGCAGAGCCCGTGGGCAAAGCAAGCGACACCTGCGGTGTCCCTTGCGGCGCTCCAGATTATTTGTTTATATATTATACACTACTACACATTGATCTTGCCAAAAGCCGAGAAGCGATTCTTCTTGGTGTTTTAGCTCTCTGGGGCACTCTGGGATGCTCTCAGGGGCACTCTGGGATGAACTCTGGTTGACTCTGTGATGATCTCTAGGTTCGAATCATTCTATAGGATACACGGTTTTAATTCTTACGAATTTATCTTTTATTGCATATATCTACGTAACGACGTCAGGGAGGTACACGAGGCGCTGTAGGGGTAGTTGGTGGGGGGATCGCGCTATAGTTCTAACTAAGCGCGATCCGCTGGAAAAGTCTGCTTCCGGCACCGCCATTTGGATTTCGAGCGTGCTACTTATTTGTTTATATATTACACACTACTACACACTGATCTTGCCAAAAGCCGAGAAGCGATTCTTCTTGATGTTTTAGCTCTCTGGAATGCTCTCTGGGATGCACTCTGGGATGCACTCTGGAATGCACTCTGGGATGCACTCTGGGATGCTCTCTGGGATGCTCTCGGGGATGCACTCGGGGATGCACTCGGGGATGCACTCGGGGATGCACTCCGGGATGCACTCCGCGATGCTCTCCGGGATGCTCTCCGGGATGCTCTCCGGGATGCTCTCCGGGATGCTCTCCGGCATGCTCTCCGGGATGCTCTCCGGGATGCTCTCCGGGGCACTCTGGCATGCTCTCCGGGGCACTCTGGGATGCTCTCTGGGGCACTCTGGGATGCTCTCTGGGGCACTCTGGGATGCTCTCTGGGGCACTCTGGGATGCTCTCTGGGGCACTCTGGGATGCTCTCTGGGGCACTCTGGGATGCTCTCTGGGGCACTCTGGGATTAGTGTTCGAATCATTCTACAGGATACACGGTTTTAATTCTTACTAATTTATCGTTTATTGTTTAATGTTTATTTATTGACGATTATGTAGTTGCTAATCATCCTTATCTATCTCGTGAGATATTTTTTTAAAAAAGCTTACTTACAGCTGGCGAACCTACTGCCGCCAATGTACATTTAGCGTAAGGACCACGAATATATGATAAGAGATATTAGGGTTCGTAAGGAGGCATACAAACAGTCGATTTCTCCTCGCTTTATTAGCGAATGGGAAGGGAACAAGTAGTAGTAGAACGTACCCTCCACCACGCAACATATGGTGGTTTGCGGAGGATCGATGTAGATGTAGATCTGTGATTTCTCAGGGGTTAGTTTAAGACCCAGGTTTTGTGTCCATCGTGATACTGAACAAACATCGTCATTCAAACCTGATCAGGAAGCAGGGCTGGCGCTGAAGTACAACTTAAGATCCCAGCGTATAAATGGTAGTTACACGAATGAAACACACATGAAATATCATTGATACACATGGAGAAAAGTGAAGTACCAAGGGCAGAACGCTGTAGGACTCTAGAGAGCACATGTTTCACATGATGACACCTCCGACGCAGGGGTGACTCGTTGACATACATTTCTGAGGTAGCTTTGAAAACACAGAATATTACTGTTTGGGAAATGCAGCTACTTCATATTAATAAGTAATGTATCGAAATCAACACTATCAAAAACCTTGCTAAAATTAATGAGTGTTAAAATGGTCGACTAGCGTGTGCCCATGACGTGTATGATGTCAGTCACTTTGGTTAAAATGGTTTCTGTGCGGTGGTGTTTTCGGAAGCCTGATTGCTATTTATTGTTGATGTTATAAGTATTAAGATAAACTGTCAGCTGTTCTTGAACAATGTACTCAAAGCCTTTAGAAATTGTAGGTAAAATGCTGATAGTCCTTAGGTCGCCTGATGATTTTGGGTTATCTTCCTTGGGCATTGGTAGAATTAATATTTGCTTCCCCTTGGTGGGATAGATACCATTTGCAACACAGAGACTGAAAATGTCAACGATGGCTAGCATAATAGTTTCGACAAGAATAACATCGGCTACTCTTCCAAGATGAAATACGTTAATTGTAATGAAACTTTTTAATATGAAACCTGTGCACGAGACTGGGAAGCTTACAGAAGTGGTCTGAGACATGTCCCTTGCATAGTTATTCATGAGCATTTTTTGTTGAAGACATTTGGCTGTGTTCACTTCCCGTTATAATCTGGCAGCAACGCACACTGCTGTGCACAATATGCAAATTTCGTCTGTCATACATTGAGGTGGTACTATCAAGACGATGGCATTTCTAGAAAGATCTATAGTAGCTAAATAGTAGCACAAAATTCGTGCTCAAACATCTTTAAAACAAAATCTATGGTGTTGATCGTGTTAGGACAGCAACCAGCCACAAATTTACTTTGAGTTCCTTTATTCAAAGGAAACCGTTACCGGTTTCAAATCGTTGCGATTCATCATCATACGGTTTACACGCTTTCTTTCTACATTTGGTGTGTTTTTTACAGATTAATTGTCCTAAAATATAAATAAAACACAATTACAAACACGCCACACACAGATGGTTGCGTTGCAGATTTTCGTTGCATGTGACTTACGTGAAGCGTCGGTTTCGAGTGATTGTTTCTATAACGTTCATCCAATCGATGCAAATGCATTCCCACTGCATCCTCGTTGTTGCACACGTAATAGTTCTCACTGTACACTTTAGATTTGTCACTGAGTTCATTCCAACCACGCACCACATGTTTTGGTACATCCAAAGAGCTTACAAACATATGGGTGTCACAGATGCTATGATATATCGTAACATTTGACGATGATGTCCTATGTTTGGAAAGGATCATATATTCTTTTACAAAACTGTAATGTCTTTTACATTAGTGTAGAGAGATTGAATTTTTTTAAATATATATATATATAAATCTGTTATTGCTAATTTAATTATAAAGTTTTTTATATATATTTAGAGCTCTATAGGTAAAATAGTACATTATTTTATTACATTTGGCAGCATGAGAATTATAGTAACATAAATTTTCTACTTGATCTGCAGATAGGTGTGTTAATATTATTTGCTTTGGAGGCTGGAAAGTAATTTTTGGAAATTTTTCAGGAAAGGGGCGTTAGCCAACTCTGTTTGTTCGTTAAGGATATAGTCTGGGGTGCTGTTTTTGTGTGTGTGTATTTCTAATTCTTCTAATATATTCATAGTGGCCCCTTTTTCTGTTAGATGTAAAATCTTTAAGTTGTCCTCAATGTTACCCACTGAATGGTTTTCTTCAGCAATATGGGCTGCAAATGCTGATTTGTTCAAGTTACCAAGTCTTAGGGCGTCAATATGTTCTTTATATCTAATTTCAAAACTTCTGCCTGTCTGTCCAATGTAGAATTTTGGGCATGTATCACACTTGAGTTTGTATATTCCTGATTTACGGTAGGGACTCTTGGAGGTGTTTACACATGTATCACTTTGTGTTGTAATTTATTTTTTTGTGGAAAAGCTGATTCTGATATTTTTCTTCTTTTTAAATAAGTTTGCTATTTGGTATGAAAGTGGGCCTATGTATGGGAGAGTAGCATATTTAGGTTTGGCTTCAGTGGCACACTGATTTGGCTTGAAGTGACTGCTGTGAAGTGGATCTGTGGGTTTTGTCTGCATTTTGTTGTGGAGTTTTTCTATTATTGTGGGTTTATATTCATTATTATGAGCAACTGTTTCAATTATATTGATTTCATTTTGTTGGTCTGTGTCACTCATTGGTACTTTTTTAATTCGGTGTAGCATCGTTCTGAAATATCCCATTTTTTGTTGGCGGGGGTGGCAAGATGAGTTGCTAATACTGACATCTGTGGTGGTAGGTTTTCTGTAAATACTGAATTGATGTTTATTGTTACTATTGCAAATTTTCAGGTCAAGAAAGTTAATGCTTTTATTAGTTTCATGTTAAACTGTGAATTTAATATTTTTGTGCATTTTGCTAAGATCTGCTGCTAATGTATCTATTTCATTGCTTGTACCATCAAAAATCAGTATTGTATCATCAACATATCTTCTGTAGTATATTATTTTGTTAGAGATGTGCTGGTTTGCAGAAAAAATTTTTTTGTTCTATATGGTTGATGTAAATGTCAGCCAATATCCCAGCTAAGCTACTTCCCATTGCCAAACCATCATGTTGTTGGTACAGTTTGTTGTTGAAGCTAAAGTAATTATGGTCTAGAGTAAGTGAAAGTATTTCTATGAGTTCACAGATCTCTGCAACACTAATTTTCTTATATTTAAGCAGATTGTTTCTTATAATGTTAATAGTCTCTTTTACAGGGATGTTCGTGTACAGGTTGACAATGTCTAGTGATGCTAATTTAGCTGTTGGTGGGATGTGGATGTCTTTAATTAAGCTTATGAGTTCATGTGTGTTATGTATGGTGTAGTTATTTTCAAATGTATAGTATTTGGTAATGAGGTCTTTTAATTTACGGCTTATGAAGTATGCAGGGCTGTTTCTTGAGTTAACAATCGGGCGAATGGGACAATTTTCTTTATGAACCTTTGGCTGTGCACGCAGTTTTGGTGCCGAGGGATTCATTGTTATGCAGTTACGTATTTCATATTTGTTTAGTAAAAAGTTACAGTTTTGTAGTAGCTTTCGGAGTTTAGTTTGGAATTTTACTGTAGGATCCGTCTTTATTTCAGTAATATTGTTGCTATGGAAAAATTCCAAGGTTTTCTCTACATATTCCCTTTCATGCATTATGATTAAAGAATTTCCTTTGTCAGCTTTTACTATGAGTGCTTTACTTTCAGACAGTTTGCTATTAATATTTTTCAAATCTTTAAGTTCAGTGTTTTTGCGGGA
This sequence comes from Schistocerca piceifrons, assembly GCF_021461385.2. Taxonomy (NCBI): domain Eukaryota; kingdom Metazoa; phylum Arthropoda; class Insecta; order Orthoptera; family Acrididae; genus Schistocerca; species Schistocerca piceifrons. Next base: position 834,473,737 of record NC_060149.1, on the reverse strand, counting down.
ATTATTTGTTTGAAGTTGTTTCATTATCAGTTTATTTGTCTTGTATGCAACTGCATTTTTCCCACATGTGTCTAGTTTTGCTGTGTCACAAGCAAGTTTTGTGCAGGCTATGAGGTTTTTAACACTGTGATTATTGAGATTTGTTCCAATATTATGTTTCAGACCTTTATTTAACAGATTTACGGCCTAAAACCTGACAAGAATTTGCCAATGTTGGACGAGCTTGACGAAGTTGACTGTGTCAAGGAAATCAATGCGGTATTCGGTTCCAATTCCCTAACAGCTATGCCATCTTATATTGTTCTTAACCCCGGCTTAAAGCTGCAAGTAGAGCCCTGAAGGCACGTGGCAGTCAGAGTGATCTGCACGTGGCTGCGGCGTGCGAGGGCAGCGTCAATACACTTCGTGTACGTTAGTGGAAGTTTTCGAAGATGACCGAAGCAATAACAACTGAGTGAGCACTTGCCCACAGCCAAGTGGATGTCTCGGGTTAGCTCTCGCTTGCGCACAGGCTAAGAATTTGCAGTACGCGCATGTGTGGCTCGCTTCTCGTATCACCAGAGATGGACAAAATTTATTCGAATGAGGAATAACGAATACAGATAAAAATTATTATTCGTTATTTTTGAATAATAAATAGAAATATTTATTCGGAGCATTATTCTTTTACAAGAATAGAAACATTTATTCGTCTACTGTAAATAAAAAGCGTCTTGAACAACCGATTAATTAGAAATCTAATGACATGTATCGCCCAAATTCTCTGTCATTTATTAAACAAATGTACAGCCGACAAAAAATTGTTCGTACGGAAAATGGATAAGGCTCACATCAGGCATTCTATGTGTATACAGCAACGCCACAATTTGTGGCAACACTTTCGCCCCGTTTATGCTCATGTTGCGTTGTAGCCTCAACATATTATCGAGCCAGTGAAACGTGCTATACACAGCACTGGAGGCGCTCGAAGTCTGTTTTGGTGAATTTATTTGATGTTGTGCAGACATATGTCAATTAACCTTCAATGACTGTCCTTCAGCATACATGTGAAGGCCAAAAACAAAGTTTCGAATATGATACGTAGAACACCGAGAGCACTGTAAAGAGCTTATATCCACCTGCCACAACCAAAAAAGATCCACTACATTAAATTTAATCATAAGATACACCACAAAATATTTTTCGGGTTTGTTTCAGTAGGGAACAGATTGCGAACTATATCTCGATTATGATATTTTTCACAACAAACTAATCCTCTAACTAAACTTATCTCTTTCTCGTAGTCCATGTTTAGTGTCGTGTCGGCCATTATGACCGGAAAAGAAAGCCAAACTGATTTGAATTTCACCGATTGTCGTCCGAAATCTGCACGTTCGGGTGATAAGATCGGCCACATTGTGACCGCTTACGTAGTGGCACACTGATTTGAAAAAGTCGGCCGTCTTCGGAAAATGTCGGTCGTCGGCGGAATCCACCGATGTCGGTGCCGCTGTGGCCGCAGCCTAAGGCATCATTTAATATACATTAATTTAATTAAACTATGAACTTTTCTCACCGTTTTGTGCCATTGTTTTTAACTACTGTATCCTTCAATATGTAAATGATGGTCACATACCAGTCACAACCAGCGCCATCGCTAGCTAGGCTCTTAAAAATCAGCTGTTCATTCGCGTTAGATCAGTCACAGCTAACACGCTGCATAGCGCAATTATTGTTCACTATTGTGCGATATGCCTGTTCACCCCAGGACTATCCACTCGCCGGTTTTCTTCATGATTTGGTGTGACTAATAACTTCCGGGTAGGTTCTTCATGCCATAGATACGGAAAGTCCGATTTAGCAATTATCTGTTTGAGAAGGAGACGGATGAATTTTAAAATGAATACCTGCCACAGAGACAGCATTTTTACATGAAGTTTTGGATCATCAGATTTCTTGCAAAATTTTGCCTTTCACGAAGTTTGTATTTCAGATGTAGAAGAGAGTAAGTAATCAAATAGTTATTCAATTCTTTGGTTAGAATGAAATAGGTAATGACATATTAAACACTCAAATACAAGCGCCAAGCTAAACAGCAGCCCCGTTGCCCTTTAATTCGGGAACACTAAAATTCATTATCACTCTCAGTTTAAAAAACAATCAGGTCCAAATTAAACTGTCAAAGAGACAGTTTTGTCTGTATGCATAAATCTATTCATAGAAGTAGCAGAGAACAGGGAACCAGATGCAGCAGAAAAAAATATCAAAATGATATTGAGTAAGGGAGAATAAATGTTTAACGGGCAGCTTATAAATTTTGGTCTCTAAGTAAATTTGCAAATGTGCTGGGAAAAATAAGTTCAACTATTCAAGGTAAAGGATCTGAATACGATATTTACATTCTGTCAGACAATATTTATTAAAATGCTATTGGAACAGTACACTGATCCAAAATACTTTACTGAAAATTATTTTGTATATAGAGGCAAAATGCAGATGAACTGCATGACCTTCCAGTTAACAAGACAAGCATAGAATATGGTTTCCCAACGTAAAGTATGGTTAGTTTCTCCGTAATTTTCAAGGAAAACAGAACTCAATAATGCCGGTGGTCTGCGCGTGTAAGACTACTGACATTAAGTGATGGTGTGCACTTCTGTTTTCCCTAATATAATTAGAATTCAATTTGAAAATTTAATGACCAGGCGAAACTACAATCGTCCGGCCGTAGCTGTGGTTCTTCAGTTGCTCTGGGAGACAACAGACGAAATATTAGTACACTGCACTATAGCAGTATCAGAAAAGATTTACCTAACTTGATGCAGTCCTTTGCCACACAAGTTCTTGATAATTTAAAACTTCCACTGATTATTAAAGCATCACATGATGCACTAATTAACAAACTTTTCTCTTGAACCACAGTGTTCAATATTTACAAAAGTAGATTTCCATGTGAGACTTCAATACCACTTTAGTCCTATTCGATGCTGTTGAATGCTTCATCTGAGGTCACAAACAGAGGACGTCTAATACCAGCTCGGCTCTGTATTAACCCCAGCGCGAATGCGCTGAAAGGGCGGAGACAGAGGGTGCGTCTTCTGGAGTGCCTCCCATTCTTCGTTGTGGATTGCAGCAGTAGCTCGCAAACGTCTGTGGTATCAATATGCGTTGCCGACTTCGGTGTGCCACTGCGATCGTTGGACGACACCACAGAGAAAATGTCTACTTATGTTTTAATTGGACATTGTTTTTTATTTAACCTAAAGATAACTGCTGAAAAGTAGTGCCTCTGATTTTTTATGCAAAAACTCTTTAGGCTTTATAAAATAAAACAAATGTTATTAACGTTCTACATCTTTATTCTTCATGTCTACATATTTGCAGCCGTCTGCCGATAGAGGGCTGCGAATTGTACACTACTGGCCATTAAAATTGCTACACCACGAAGATGACGTGCTACAGACGCGACATTTAACCGACAGGTAGAAGATGCTGTGATATGCAAATGATTAGCTTTTCAGAACATTCACAAAAGGTTGACGTTGGCGACACCTACAAAGTGCTGACATGAGGAAAGTTTCCAAGCAATTTCTCATACACAAACAGCAGATGACCGGCGTTGCCTGGTGAAACGTTGTTGTGATGCCTCGTGTAAGGAGGAGAAATGCGTACCATCACGTTTCAGACTTTGATAAAGGTCGGATTGTAGCCTATCGCGATTGCGGTTTATCGTATCGCGACATTGCTGCTCGCGTCTGTCGAGATCCAATGACTGTTAGCAGAATATGGAATCGGTGGGTTCAGGAGGGTAATACGGAACGCCGTGCTGGATCCCAACGGCCTCGTATCACTAGCGGTCGAGATGACAGGCATCTTATCCTCATGGCTGTAACGGATCGTGCAGCTACGTCTCGATCCCTGAGTCAACAGATGGGGACGTTTCCAAGACAACAACCATCTGCACCAACAGTTGGACGACGTTTGCAGCAGCATGGACTAACAGCTCTGAGACCATGACTGCGGCTACCCTTAACGCTGCATCACAGACAGGAGCGCCTGCGATGGTGTACGCAATGACGAACTTGGGTGCATGAATGGCAAAACGCCATTTTTTCGGATGAATCCAGGTTCTGTTTACAGCATCATGATGGTCGCATCCGTTTGGCGACATCGCGCTGAACGCACATTGGAAGCGTGTATTCGTCATCGCCATACAGGCGTATCACCCGGCGTGATGGTATGAGGTGCCATTGGTTACACGTCTCGGTCACCTCTTGTTCTCATTGACGGCACTTTGAACAGTGGACGTTACATTTCATTTCAGATGTGTTACGACCCGTGGCTCTACCCTGCATTCGATACCTGTGAAACTCCACATTTCAGCAGGTCCTGTACGGGCCTTTCTGGACACAGAAAATGTTCGACTGCTGCCCTGTCCAGCACATTCTCCAGATCTCTCACCAATTGAATACGGCTGGTCAATGGTGGCCGAGCAAGTGGCTCGTGACAATACGCCAGTATTGTGAACTGTGGTATCGTGTTGAAGCTGCATGGGTAGCTGTACCTGTACATGCCATCCAAGCTCTGACTCAATGCCCAGGCGTATCAAGGCCGTTATTACGGCCAGAGGTGACTGTTCAGGGTACTGATTTCTCAGCATCTATGCACCCAAATTGCGTGAAAATGTAATCATATGTCAGTTCTAGTATAATAAATTTGTCCAATGAATACCCGTTTATCATCTACATTTCTTCTTGGCGTAGCAATTTTAATGGTCAGTAGTGTAGCAGGTGACATGGCGATATGTAACGTCAGTATGTCGGTGAGTGAGAAACAGCGTGCTGTAATATAGTTTCGAATTCAAAGAGTTCGTTCACACACGGAACACCCTCTCCTTCAGCGTGACAGTGCTACACCTCACATGAGAGCTACGACGTCTTCAACAATCCGACACCTTGGTTCACTGTCATCGATATCCTCCATACACTTCCGACATGGTCCCATCCGATTTTCAACTGTTTTCAAAACTTAATGAACATCGTCGAAGACTTCAATTTGATAGTGATGAAGCGGTGCAAGCAGAGGTGAAGTTGTGACTACATCAACGAAGTCAAACATTCTATAGTGACGGTATCAACAAACTGCTTTCTCGTCGGGAGAAATGTATTCATCGCCAGGGTGAGTATGTTAAGAAACAAATATGTAGGCATGAAGAATAAAAGTGTTGAATGTTGATAATGTTTGTCTTATTTAAAAATCTTTAAGAGTTTTCATATAAAAAATTCGGAGGCATTAATTTTCAGTTCGCTTTCGTATTTTGAATGTAGAAGAAAGCAGCATGTTACAGAGGGAATTTATTAATGTGAGGCAGCTAGATTCTAGCTCAAGTATCTGCTCAGCTCTGTTGGAGAGTATCAGAACTTAGTTCTTACAGCGCCTGAGGCATATAGCAGTGACAGTAAGATCATTACGAAGTCTTATATTGTCAAAAGTTTTTGATTTTACAAGTGTTAATTTTCAAGTTTTTTGAGCGTAAGTGATTGTAGGACTTAAACATCGAAGCCGAGTAGCTGTTGCAACGATATTGATGTGATTATATTCTTCATACAGTACTCCTTCATTCTATATAACGTATTTATTTCAAACCAAGCAGCGTAACTATGAAGATAAGTTTCTAGCGTAAGATGGCTTATTCCTAATATGCGATACCATAGATATCCTAATACGCGAAAATATGGCATATTACAACACGGTATCTTGTATTAAGATAACTTCATCTTGCCACTGTAGTAGCTGGATTCAGATTCACATTTTTTACCAATTGCTGTGGCAATTTCGTGAACATTGTGGAGCCACCTGGTGGCGATCCTGTTGTGCTAATATTTGTGTGAATCATACCACATTTGTGTGATAGACAAAGCAAGAGAAAACAGTGTCCACATGATCTGTTTATCACCCCATTCCAAGCATAAAATGCAACCTATTGTGTGGAATTCATGGGACCGTTTTAAATGCGTTATCCCCAAGACATAGAAAACTGGTGGGCAAATAATGCATGTCAAGTAATAACCTCATTTTTGATTACGTGTTTATGAGAGCAGTAACAATGGAAACTGGTATAAACTGCGTATGGAAAACGGAATACTTCCCATGTAAGAGACAATGACTCTTCAGTACACCAGTAGTTTGACATACAAGATACGAATTGTGTCGTCTGAAGAGTGAGATCCCAGGTTAAAGTTGGTACCTCAAGACGGAACCACAGTCACTGCCAGACGCAGATACCAGGGAGAGACGTCGACGAAGACACATCCTCAAAAAGTTATATTTGCCGCCGCTTCCGGAAGTATATTTACGTCAGAGCGCAGCACCGTTCGCCACACTCTGTGATAGCCAACTAGGATAGCAGCATCACCATAGCTCAGATCCGGCAGCAAGGTAGTATCATTACTCAGAACTGGGCACCAAAGTCATAATTAAATGTACATTGATATTAGACTGTCATTCAACACTTTTCGAAGTTAGAAACAATTATCCTTGTGTTCTGCGACACTACTAAATAGAAATTGCTATTCATATGGATATGGCTTGCAGCCAAGTTAAATATTCTGTGATATATTAAAGAGTTTCGCTAAAGTGAACTAATATTTTATGTATGTCGTAGTTTCCGCTCGACCTCCTCCAGAAGTAAAACCACCGAACTGTCAAGGCTTGCTACGAGCCGGCCGCGGTGGCCGAGCGGTTCTAGGAGCTTCAGTCCGGAACCACGCTGCTGCTACGGTCGCAGGTTCGATTCCTGCCTCGGGCATGGATGTGTGTGATGTCCTTAGGTTAGTTAGGTTTAAGTAGTTCTAAGTCTAGGGGACTGATGACCTCAGATGCTAAGTCCCATACTGCTTAGAGCCATTTGAACCATTTAGCTTGCTACAACGTACATGAAACAAACAACGAGGTAAATACGAATCCAAGTGGTATCCAACCAGCTCTCAAAATCTTCAAGCCACATCAAGAGCCACCTGGTCTATTTAAATCAGCACGTTAAGAATCTGTTTAGCAGCTAACATCATCTCCATACAGGGAATGTTTGAAACGTTCAAAATCATGAATGCTGTAGCGGAATCAAAGGAGACAGAAGCGAAAGTTTTGTTATTGAAAGACGAACACAGGAAACAGTCTTCCAGTCATTCATAGTCTGATACAAATTTAACTGAAGACAACGTTTTAGATGTGCAATCTGAAGAAGTCATTGAACGCAGATGGTCACAGTGCATGAACTATTATCCTTGAGCTCCCAAAGAATGCTCACTCAAAAAAGAGCTTTTGTATGCTCTGACTGCACTTCTTTTGAACGATAAACACAGAAAATATTGCAGAGACAGTAAGGAAGGGAATATTATTATTTTAACGTTTACCCAGTCTTATATTGGTCGATATTAAGTTTTTCTCTGACTGTGTCGTATTAGTGGGACATTTCTATTCAAATTATCTTCCTTGAGCTTTTTCAAATTTACATGTATTAAGTATTAGGCAGCATGAATTCAATAAGTAAAATGAAAAGTACGATGATTTCACGTAGATTTACAATCAACAAATATACAGTTGTTTCACATCAGGGATGAGGCTAATAAAAGTAGCACTCACCATTGGTACAAATTACCTGCCTCATCCGACGAGGCATGGAGGCGGTCAGTCCCTGGAACTAAGTCTCATCTTCAGCAGGACTTCCATTTATCCAAAACTAGATACGGGTACTAGTGTCGGTCAGTGTAAGTTAATGTGACGCCTGATTTTGGTCCACAATTTTTCAGTGCTATTCAAGTTCTGAACTCGAACAGGCCAGTCGATCAGGTCGACATCCGTCTGTTGCGGAAACTGTTGCTGAACGATTCGACTCGTGTGAAGCGGTGAGTTATCCTGCTGGAAATGGATCACTTCATTGGGATAGCGCACTGAAACTGTCATTCTGGACGAGTGCTAGGAGGCAGTCTATCGCGGGGTGTGTATGCTCAGACATCCTGGCAGTAAATAGCTGTCACATACTCGTCTGTGGAGCAGTGTTTTGTCATGTTCGGCGTATCTCGGCTATGTTCGTATTATGCTTACAACACATTAACAAACAATGCAAATTAGAAAGAAACATGCTATGGGGACGACGCGAACCTTCTACATCAACATGGATACTCTGCAAATCACATTTAAGTGCCTGGCAGAAGGTACATCCAACCACCTTCACAATTCTCTATTATTCCAATATCGTATAGTGCGCGGAAGGAACGAACATCTATCTCTTCCCGTGCGAGTTCTGATTTCCCTTATTTTATCATGGCGATCGTTACTCCCTATGTAGGTCTGCATCAACAAAATATTTTCGCGTTGAGAGTGGAAACTTGGTGATAGGAGAAAATTCCGCCGCAACGAAACACGGATTTGTTTTAATGTGTCCATCCCAAATCCTGTGTCGTTTCAGTGACACTCTCTCCCCTATTTCGCGATAATACAAAACGTGCTGCCCTTCTATGAACTTTTTCGATGTACTCCGTCAATCCTATCTGGTAAGGATCCCAGACCAGGCAGCAGTAGTCTAAAAGAGGACGGACAAGGGTAGTGTAGTCAGTCTCCTTAGTAGGTCTGCTACATTTTCTAAGTGTCCTAAAAAAAAAAAAAAAAAAAAAGTCTTCGGTTAGCCTTCCCCATAACATTTTCTATGTGTTCCTTCCAATTTAAGTTGTTCGTTATTGTAATTCCCAGGTATTTAGTTGAATTTACGGCCTTTAGTTTTGACTGATTTATCGTGTAACCAAAGTTTAACGGATTCCTTGTAGCACTCATGTGGATGACCTAACACATTTCGTTATTTAGAGTCAATTGCCAGTTTCCGCAACATACAGATATCTTTACTAAATCGTTTTGCAATTTTTTTGATCTTCTAATGACTTTACTAGTCGATAAACGACAGCGTCATCTGCAAACAATCTAAGACGGCTGCTCAGATTGTCTCCCAAATCGTTTATATAGAGAAGGAACAGCGAAGGGCCTATAACACTACCATGGGGAACGCCAGAAGTCACTTCGGTTTTACTCTATGACTTTCTGTTAATTACTGCGAACTGTGACCTCTCTGACAGGAAACCACGAATCCAGTCACATAACTGAGACGCACCCAATTTCACTACAAGCCGCTTGTGTCGTACAGTGGGAAAAGCCTCTTAGAAATCCGGAAATAAGGAATCCATTTTAAATCACTTGTCAATAGCAGTCAACACTTCATGCGATTTGAGACCTAGTTGTGTTTTATTCGAGGTAATTGGTAATGTTCAAACACAGTATATGTTCAAACACAGTATATGTTCCAAAAGCCTGCTCGATATCGACGTTAATGATATGGGCCTGTAATTATTGGATTACCCCTACTACCATTCTTGAAAATTGGTGTGAGCTGTGCAACTTTCCAGTCTTTGGGTACGGATCTTTCGACGAGCTAACGGTTGTATATGATTTTTAAGTATAGAGCTATTGCATCAGCATACTCTGAAAGGAACCTTATTTATTACCGTGGAAATACAGAGCCTTACACGGTGACATGCTGCGACCACGTAACTATACAGTTCTGCTCCTGTTTGTAAATAAACGTCTCGGCATTTCAAACAGATAAAAGTTATGCGTACATATAAAACAATATACGGTAATTATACGGAAAAAAGTAACCAATACAGTGCCAAATGTGTGTTACATATGTCGCTGCAGCCGTTGCTATTGTGTTTCATTTTCACTGTTGCGAGCTGTGCAAAACCGAAGGTACCCGAACTTATCAAGACATGCGAACAGTTTTGTTTCTTCACTTTTTGTTCTTTTAAATTAGTTTTCAGATCAAATATTTTTCAAACATGTCACCAGAAACCCTATTTGAATTTCAAAGATTTGCCATTTTGATACAAGAAAGAGAATACCTTTTACACATGTAGAGAGGATTTCGGTGTGTTATATGTCCCGAAATCTTCTTTATTGCAGGGTAACAACATAAGATATTCCAATCACAATCTGCTTCAGCAAAAATTGAGAAGTCATTAATTCTGCTGTAATGTACGGCAAATAACACCGTTGCGATTCTACGTTAGTTTCAGCTCCCGGATCACGTTCAAAACAAATTTTTTTTGCAGCATAACACCATTTGACACTGACAAGTCTATTTCTTCGACATTTCTTTGGCCATAGTACATGTAATTATGTAGTTTTTTGTGGCCTCCACTGGTCATGGACAGAAGTATAGGTGAACTATCCGTTTTTAAATCTTGGATAAGGCATTAGTGCAACAATTACGGTTGGTGTAGAAAGACGACAAAGTCTTTCAATCGTCTCTTGACACTTTCTCGGTATAAAAGTTGCCAGTGTCCTGCAATATCATGAACTCTTATGTACTCAAACGGATTGTCTATTCCGAAATTTTTCAGTCTCAAAGTTGCAGGTAATGGCATAGATGCATCTTGGGTCGGAAAACTATTCCATCTTCTAACATGAGTTAATCGTAAAACTCGATATGGTGATATTCGACGTCCAGCAGCACTTCAGAAACATTTAGAGGACTTTAGATTTAAAGTCTGCTGATCTTAGACATCAACAACCACTGAATCCTTACGTTGTTCACTCATTGTGCAGCGCTACAAATGCGAAAGAGCTGCGTTGTTATAGCAACGAGACATCCATTCCGACAGCCTTAGCAAACCTTGGTACAATGGGGGAAGGCGTTGCAGATTTTTTTGTTGGCTGCGTTCTCATTTTTGACTACTTACGTAGAGCGTTGTCGCATGTTCGCAGGACCAGGGAGGAAGTACTGGCAAGCGCAGAATCGGTTGAAGAGGTAGCGTCCGTGGTGTAACTACGAAGGTCGTCCTTATTTTTGTTTTTCATTTGTTACGCTGTAATGCGAGTAAAACTGTGCTCAACCTGAAGATTGCTTTGAACACTGCAGTGATTTACTAGGCATCACGAGTGTCTTTGCCTTCCTTATACCTCTAAACGGACTTATACAGTCACTTAAAGAGGGATCTACAGTTCAACCTGTATTCTGAAACACGGTGCAACTTGACTTCATTTTTGTCATCGTTGGAGGTGAAATAAGCGATAATTAACAAAAAAAAAACTGTAGGATCAACGGGAGATCGTACCCCAAATCTTCAGTTTGTTGTCTGGAACGAACCCAGTTTTTCTTTGAAGCTCCCCGGTAGCTCCTCCTTCCACTCACCATATGTGCCTCCATCGGCTAGCTTCTTTAGATTTACTAACTGCAGTAATTTTTCTTGACTCTCGTGTGCCACTGAGCTACCGAGGCAAATTTCTGCACAAACTTGTTATCAAACAGAAACTGTTCTAAACCAAGGGAACAAACAAGTTATAGAACACTGTATAAGAATTAAAGAAATGCTGTGACATACTACGTCATTCGTTATCTCAGTTGCGAATAATAAGTAACAAATAATTATTTGTATTCGCAGAGAGGAATAATCCCATTACTCGAGAACGTTTTATTAGCGAATAGATTTTCTTGGTTGGTTGGTTGTTTGAGGTTTAAGGGACCAAACAGCAAGGTCATAAGTCCCTTGTTTCAAATATGCTCCATTCCGCTAATGGGACATCTCAGTAAAGTCAGAACAAGAAAACGGAAAAAGGGAAAAACGTAAAAGGGCAGTCACGTTGTCATTGGTCAAAAAACAAAATGACGGAAGTCGGCAAGAGAACGAACCCAACACTATGCTGAAGCAGCATAGGCAAGACCACCTGTGACTGAAAAGGTACAACTGCTATAATGTAGAAAGTACGTATGGGAATAGAAAGACAAACCAAGCCTAAAAAAAAGGTAAAAACAGAGTAAAAGGGGAAGAAAAGAGGATTTCGGTCAGGGAGGTGAATCGGGAATCTCCGAACACTGCTTACAGTGAGACACACCCAAACACTCACCGCCCTGCCCCAATACCAGAGAGATTAAAAACCTTAAAACTGAGAACAAAAACCACTTTCGCGGAGGAAACCGAGAACCAGAGAGACCATCCGGGAATCGTCAGCCAACATCAAAGGTAAATTGTGGGGGAGTCTGTACTTAAAACGCAGAGCCAAAAGAAGGGGGCATTCAACCAAAATGTGGGCTACTGACTGGAAGGCTCCACAACCACCTAGTGGGGGTGGCTTATCACGCAAAAGAAAACAATGGGTCAGCCTGGAATGGCCAATGCGGAGACGACACAGTGTGGTCGAGTCCTTTCGGGAGAGGCGAAAGGAAGAACGCCATGGGCCTGGTGTCACCTTAATTGTACGAAGTTTATTAGACAGGGGAGTAGCCTCCCAAGAATTGGCCCATGACTGTGTGAAGTGGGATTTGATGTGAAGCCGTAAATCCGCTGCAGGAGGGGTTACAGAAAACGGGGGGTAAGTAACTGCTCCCCCAGCCAAACGATCAGCGAGCTCATTACCCGGGATACCCAAACGATCAGCGAGCTCATTACCCGGGATACCCAAAGGAAGTCAATGGAACAAGCAGCACGGTGAATATCAGCGAGATGGTCATGGATGGCAGAGACCAAGGGATGGCGCGAAAAACACCGGTCAATAGCAAGAAGGCCACTCATCGAGTCCGTACATAACAAAACGCGGTTGTGTTGGGATTGTTTAATAAAGGTAAGGGCCTGGGAAATTGCCATCAATTCCGCAGTAAACACCCCACATGTAGGTGGCAGCAGATGACTTTCCTTTCCAACAGAGGACGTGAAGGCATACCCAACACGATCAGCAGATTTAGAGCCATCAGTGTAAAAAACAACAGCATCCCGAAACTCCCATAAAATTTGGCGGAAAAAGGAACGGAACACCACCGGGGGGACGGAACCTTTCGTACCTCGGCGGAGATCCATCCGAATTCGAGGCCGAGGAACTAACCAAGGAGGGGTGGAGGGGAGGGAGCGAGGAAGACAGGACAAAGAAGGAAGCTGGAAATCACGGCAAAGAGACGCAAGGCGCAGCCCAACCGGTAAACCCGCCCGAGGGCGGGAGTCGGGTGATCGACGTCCATGGTCTGGGAACAGGATAGAATAGGAATTATGAGTGGGAGAGGAACGGATAGTGAGCGCATAAGACACCAGAAGCTGGGACCGCCGAACAGAAAGGGGGGGGGGATCCCAGCTTCAACCAGGAGACTATCAACAGGGCTAGTAGGTAAGGCACCGGTGGCCAAACGGATACCACGATGGTGGACTGGATCCAGCACGTGCAGTGTGGAAGGAGCAGCTGAACCATAAACTTGACAACCATAGTCCAAGCGAGACAGAACTAGAGCACGATAAAGACGGAGGAGGAGGGAACGGTCTGCACCCTAAGAGGAGTGGGCAAGGAAGCGAAGGACATTGAGTTTACGGAAACATCCTACCTTCAGGAGTCTGATATGGGGCAGACAAGTGAGCTTGTTGTCGAAAAGAAGACCCAGGAAACGAAACTGTGGGACCACAGGCAATTGTTGTGCAGAGAGATATAGCTCTGGATCAGGGTGGATCGTAGTACGGCAACAGAAGTGGACCACTCGCGATTTTAAAGGAGAGAATTGAAACCTGTGTGAGAGGGTCCATGCAGAGGCACGCCGTATAGCCACCTGGAGCTGCCGTTCTGCAGATGCCATCGAGGAGGAACTAACCCAAATGCAGAAATCATCCACATACAGGGCAGGGGCGACCAAGGGACCGACAGAGGCCACACGTCCATCGATAGCAATGAGGAAAAGAAGGGCACTCAAGACAGAACCCTGTGGGATGCCCGTCTCCTGGGTCCATGGAGAACTAAAAGCAGTACCAACTCGAACTCTGAATGACCGATGGATCAGGAACTGGCGGATAAAAATCGGGAGTGGGCCGCGAAGACCCCACTAATGAAGGGTAAGTAAGATGTGATGGCGCCAGGCCGTGTTATAGGCCTTGCGAAGGTCAAAAAACACTGCAACCAAATGGCGGCACTGGAAAAAAGCCTGCCGAACTGCGGATTCCAAGCGAAGTAAATGATCGATTGGAGATCGTCCCTCTCGAAAGCCACACTGGTAAGGGGACAATAGATCCCGAGATTCGAGGACCCAATTGAGCCGACGGGCTACCATCCGTTCAAGTAACTTACAAACAACATTGGTCAAACTAATTGACCGATAGCTGTCAACAGATAGGGGGTTCTTGCCAGGCGTAAGGACAGGAACCACAATGCTATCCCTCCACTGAGAAGGGAAGTCACCCTAGAGCCAGATACGGTTAAACACCCGAAGAAGATGTTGCCGTTGTGGAGCACTGAGATGTTTAAGCAGTTGGTTATGAATGGAATCTGGGCCAGGGGCCGTATCATGAGAAGAAGATAGAGCAGAAAGAAATTCCCATGCAGTAAAAGGTTCGTTGTAAGATTCTGACTCACAAGTGGTGAAACATAAGGTCAGCCCGCTGTTTTTGATGAAGGAAAGCAGCTGGATAGGAGGCTGACGCTGATGCCACTGCAAAATGGGTCGCAAGATGTTCTGCAAGAACTAATGGGTCCGTACAAATGCCATCTGGGAGGTGAAGGCCTGGGAGGGTGGACTGCCGATGGCAACCTTGGAGAGAGCGAAGTGTCGCCCACACCCGTGACAGAGGGACAGTAGAACCAAGGGAAGAAACGAATCGTTCCCAACATATCCGCTTGCTCTGTTTGATTAAATAACGGGCTTTAGCGCGAAGGCGTTTAAAGGTAGTAATGCTGGCTACGGATGGGTGCCTCTTAAAGTGTTGCAAAGCTTGACAGCGATCACGGATGGCAATGGCAATGGCCGTACTCCACCACGGGACTTGCCGACGACGAAATGGTCCAGATGAGCGCGGGACAGCAAGGCTAGCAGCGCGAACAATCGCGTCAGACACGTCACGTAGGACGTCATCAATACAACCCGACAAAGAGGGAGAAAACACGATCTGTGCAGTGTATAGAGGCCAATCGGCGCGTTGGAAAGACCAACGAGATAACCTGTCCATCGGGGAGCGGGAAGGGAACGTGATAATCAACGGGAAATGGTCACTATCACAAAGGTCGTCGTGTGGCGACCAGTGTAATGAAGGGAGGAGAGAGGGAGAAGAAAGAGAAAGATCAATGGCAGAAAAGGTACCATGACCGGCACTGAAATGAGTAGGGGAGCCATCATTAAGATGGCACAGGTCGTGGTCAGCAATAAATTGGTTTATAAGAAGACCTCGTCTAGATAGAAAGGCGGTGCCCCGAGGAGGAGGAAGGGAGGAGGAAGTTGCTGAAGAAGGGCGGTGAAGGCAGCAGTTGTAAGAGTCCTGTCAGGAGGGAGATGAAGATTGCAAACTGTGACTGCAGAGTGTAGGTGGACCCTAACAGCAACCGCTTCCAATGTAGTTTGAAGAGGAATCCACGTGCTAGCAATGTCTGTACGGACCAACGTACAAACGCCACCAGAAGCTCGAAGGGGTCCGACCCGATTTCGACAGAAAACACGGAACCCACGGAGGGTCGGTGAGTGAGCATCAGTAAAATGAGATTCCTGGAGAACCACACAAGCCGCAGAGTAGGACGAAAGAAGGGATTTCAATTCCGGAAGGTGACGATAGTATCCATTACAGTTCCATTGGAGAACCACAGAACGATGGTTTAAATGGGGGCTGAACACGCTAAATCCAGTCATACCGCCGGGTTCCCACCCATCACCGACATGGAGGGGGCGACATCCATCAACGACAGGTCAGAATCCGGTTGTGAAGTCGGGGGAGGGACCTCCGGTGACACCAGAGGCTCTTTGTCCCGGGACTTATGTTTCTTCTTCTTTTCAGGCTGAGATCGAGGAGGGCTGTGTGGCATAAAGGAGCCAGCTGCAGCAAGATCAGGAACAGAAAGAGACCGGGCGACCTGGGGGCCGACAGACCGCGGCTCTCGCGGTCGTCGCGCGGCAGCAGACCTTTGGCCTGGAAGGTGCCGGGAAGGGGCATCCCTGGAGAGGCGCCCTTGATCGGCAGACGCCGAAGGAGTGGGACACTTCTCCGGCTGGGGAGGGGGAGCAGCGCCCATAAGAGAAGGTGTGGGAGCCGCAGGGGAGGGAGGGAGGAGAGGGGTCCGGGATTGGGGTAAGGAAGGGGTGAAGATGTAACCAAGGCGTAACTAGATGTCATGGACACAGGGTGAAGTCGTGCGTATTTATTACGGGCCTCTGTGTAGGTTAAACGATCGAGGGACTTATACTCCTGTATCTTTTTTCCTTCTTATATACTGGGCAATCTGGTGAACGTGGAGAATGACTACCATGACAATTTACACATACAGGAGGGGGAACACAGGGACTCCCCTCATGGAGTGAATGTCCACAGTCACCACAGAGAGGGGCCTGGGAACAGCGGGAAGACATGTGGCCAAAACGCAAGCACGTAAAACACCTCATAGGAGGTGGGATGTACGGCTTCACATCACAGCGATAGACCATAATCTTAACTTTCTCAGGGAGGGTATCCCCTTCAAAGGCCAGGATAAAGGCACCAGTATCAATGCGATTGTCTTTAGGACCCTTCTGAATACGCGAAACAAAGTGAACACCCCGCCGTCCGAGATTGTCCCGAAGTTCCTCATCAGTTTGAAGGATGAGGTCCCTGTGAAAAATCACACTTTGTACCATATTTAGAGACTGGTGGGGGGTAATGGACACAGGAATTGTGCCAAGATGGGTACAGGCACGAAGGGCCGCAGATTGGGCAGCTGTAGTAGTTTTTATCAGCAACGAACCCGACCGCATCTTGCTCAGGGAGTCCACTTCGCCAAACTTGTCTTCAATGTGTTCCACAAAGAATAAAGGTTTGACACTGGTGAAAGTATCTCCATCAGTCCTGGTGCAAACTAGATAACGGGGGAAAGGTTTTGCCCCTAGACGACGGGCCTGACCCTCTTCCCAGGGGGGAGACATGGAAGGGAAGGCCGAAGGGGCAAGAGAAGCAGCACTTGAATCAGTTCCACGCAGAGAGACGGCCGCAGAAGAACGGCCAGAGTTCTGGACCCGTATGCGTTTCATTTGCATAGCGTCCGCCCTGATACCACCCACTCCGATCAGGGGCTCTCCTCATGGGCGCCACCCAGCCACAGCAAGGGCCGTCTGGCACGGCGGCCATTGCCGGGAGTTACGATGCTCCAGGATGACGAGCAACCACTCCAAGGCATGCATGAGGAGGTCACAGCTCAGGTATCAGAAGTGTGATCCCTGTGTGTTCAGGGGGCTCAACCAAAAGGGTACATAGCGACCCCACCACACGGACTGGCTACCGTGCTGGCTATGCACCCTAGTATCAGACAACGACATGAAAGAAAAGGTGGAATGTACCAGGAGGGCGCATGTCGGAGACACTAGGTAAGGTGCTCTTCCCCAAATGGCTCACACTACGGAGGAGAAATTTTGTAATGGAGGTCAAACCCCAGAGGGCGACCAAGGAATGCCAAAAGGAGGAGATGATTATGCAACAAAGCCGAATTGGAAAACCAACAGAACCAGGAGGATAGTGGGGCTAACATAAACAGGGACACCAAGAGAGGGAGAGGAGAGGGCGAGGGGAAAGGAGCAAGGAGGGGAAAGGATGAGAAGGTAAAGGAAATGCAGCCCTGGAGAGAAAGAAGGCTGCAATGGCTCGGGGCCCCGTGCTCGCCACGCACGTATCCACAAAAGAGCTGTGGACCCCCTGGGGGCAATAGATTTTCTTGAATGATCCACATATTTGGATAATTATCCAGATATAAATTTATTCGATAATACTCATCTCTGCTTACCACTACACCTTGTGCTTCCCTTCTCTTTACAGTCAGCGCTGATAATATTATCAGCTGTAACTAGACCTATTAATTCACTTGCCCGATTTCTCACGGCAGCCTACAATATTGCTGGATTGTAGTGTCTTTGTCAATTATAAACAAAGCCGACAATCGTAATTAGTTGTCATGCTCGTCAACGTAAATCTGTTTCACTTGTTTTCTCGAAAATAAATTATCAAACACCAGTGAGACTTTAGTTGCAGACTGAATGCGAGCATTAGCTCATCACCTATTCATTTACGCAAATTTACAGTTCCACAGCGAAAGCAATGAAGTTCAATAAAATTCATCAAATCATCAATCTAATTTTCATTATACATAATCATACTCAGTCGCTGTGGTAATATTTGATGTATCTCAGGTACACAGAACACACATTCTCCGTAGAAAACATGCAAAATTGATGGCCAAAAATAAATTCTAATTCTAAATTCATCCCAACGCTTGCAAGGCCCATTAGTGCCGCTACGTTGTGACGCAGCTGCACAAAGTGCATGTTTCCTTAGCCAAGCACCAGGGCCACTCTGTGATACCGAGTGTGACGGCTGGGTGGCCGATCGGTTCTAGGCGCCACAGTCTGGAATCGGGCGACCGCTACGGTCGCAGGTTCGAATCCTGCCTCGGGTATGAATGTGTCTGATGTCCTTAGGTTAGTTAGGTTTAATTAGTTATAAGTTCTAGGGGACTGATGACCTCAGAAGTTCAGTCCCATAGTGCTCAGAGCCATTTGAACCATTTTTTGATACCGAGTGCGGAAGCTGCCCGCCGCGTGCTTCTGCAACGCGTGCGAACCGCGTGACGGGCGCGATTCTGTCACGCGGATGTAGGGATAGGAAAGCCGACTCGTTAAAACCGATACCGGTATTTAAGTTCTGAATAACCGGCGTTTTCGATATTTGTTTCGTCTCGACTATAACAGGAGTTAAATTTCTACTAATAACTGAGTAAAGAAAGCAAAATATCAATTAGCCAATACAGTACTGCTAAAATTTTTCGTTTTTAAATAAAGCTTTATTTAAAAAGGGAATAATTTTTATTCGTAAAATGTGCATTGATTTGAAATATTGAGTTTTATACAAAATAGGTTAAGCGATGAGTGCTATTTTAATAACAATGCCGGCAAAATTGGCAACAAACACTTGGCGTAAGAACTGGTACAGCATAGCTGAGACAATAATGTCCTCATTGCGGTGTGTCGTGGCGTAAAGTATGAGTGTACGTGCAGTCTGCAAGTACTCTTGCCCCACCTGGTCTATACAGTACTTTTTAGCTGTCGTCGTCGGACATCGACTGTATTGCAGAATGCCACCAACCCTAGTCGGGAAACATTTTTATGAAGTGACGAAACAATGACGTGCAGTGGTGCATTTGGCTTAAAAGATTAAAGATATGCCTGCCATTTGCATGAAGTAATAAAAACGGAAGGAAATTATGGTAACAGCAATTAACCAAAAACTCAACAACAATTCATTCACAGCATACAGTGAGAATACAAAGTAGCTGATGTACGACCTGTGCCTACGTAAAGTGCCTTTATCTGCCTCTAGCCCTTGAAAATGGACAAATTAACACGAAAAACAGCTCTTTAACCTCACTTTCCACCCTTTAGCATTGGCTGTTCGTAATGCCCACGCACACACAATCAAAAACAGGTTTTGCATCCCCGGTTCCCAGAACTCCTGAAGACAGACGATGACTGTGGATATTCTGTCACAAAGTCCCTTTGACTGTTCAGAGATGTCACTAAACCCGCTCATAGATCTAAACAACCATGCATGAGCAGCGCCTATTAGACGGAGGGGGTCCGACAGCCGATCAGTTCCAGTCATGCCACCAGGAAGAAGGCACACGGCTCGTGTTGTCTGTAGTTGAACCAGGCCTAGACGGTCAACACCGCGGTTCGATCGTGTCCGCATTGTTACTTTGTGCCAGGAAGGGCTTGCGGCGGCGCGGTAGTTTCCGTTCCTTTACAACGAACGTGCACCTACCTGTGAACATTGTCTCAGCAGATCATCAGTAGGAAAGCCGAGCGAAACCTACTGTACTTCGACGTGAACCAGGATGCAATAAAAGTCACTAATCTACGTTTCGGGAGAAAATTGTCATACGAAATGAAAGGTTGAAAATTTTTGTCCTCAATATATTCTGAAACTTAGGTGAACAAGTATCACTGCCAAGCATGTGCTAGTCTTAACACAATCACTCACAATAGCAAGTTTATGATGTTGCATTTCCCGAAAACGTAATAGCTACAAAAATACTGATTGTTTTTGATTGAGAATGCTCGCCAAATATTAAGTCTGTCAGTACCAAATGCAGTCACAGTTTTTTGCCATCGACCTGCTCAATACCCCACGCGGAATATATGTCTTTTCTCGTCACAAAATTCACTTACAAATTCCGAAATTTCTACACACCCATCGGAATTATTATGCCGTCACATTACAACACTTTTGATGTATGAAACACAGCTAGATCGGGCAACTTATCGTTTCCATCGGAACTACTACACACGTCCGAACTGTTTCATGGCTAGGCTTCGACTCCTCCTCTCGAATACTCTAAGTCTTCTCTACCAGCAGAGAAAGGCGCGTGAAGAATACTGCTTTACCATTGGTCAGTTTACTCAACAGCCAATAGTAAAACAACACTCTCCCGCGTCAGTCCGCGCTTTTCGTCAATAACCAATCGCAAAATAGTAAACCTAACGACTGCACTTTCTACCGACGTAATTATCTAATATGCTGAAGTTTTGTTTATGCTTAAAGTTATTTATGCCTGAATTAACTTTCCCTTTATCATAAACTTACTTTACAAATCTATTCTACAAAAATCTCCTTTGTCCATATCCATACTTCTTCGAAATGTTCCCACACTAAATCCTACTATATAACTCGTTAAACAATTATCTTCATACTAACATTAATCCACACTCACGCATAATTCATACTGCTAAAACACATTTATAACATTTTACATACACAAAAAGACACAATAACACTTTATGAAAATACTAGAACAGTTTATGAAAAACATATTACTTTAGTGGACTCTAGTGGGCACAATCGAAACTAAAATCACAGTTCCCCTATCCGATATTGTCCTCTATCGGCTGATACATAAACTACGTGCGCGTCCAGTCTCGCGTCACCATCTGTCACTCTCCAGCTCTGAGACATCTCCCACTTAACCGCCTCCAAGGCAGGATCGGTATACGGCGCTACACCTCAGGCTCTCAAACAAGGGAAGTGTCCAGGCGTCTCTCAGTGAACCAAAGCGATGTTGTTCGGACATGGAGGAGATACACAGAGACAGGAACTGTCGATGACATGCCTCACTCAGGCCGCCCAAGTGCTACTACTGCAGCGGATGACCGCTACCTACGGATTATGGATCGGAGGAACCCTGACAGGAAGGCCACCATGTTGAATAATGACTTTCGTGCAGCTACAGGGCGTCGTGTTACGGCTCAATCTGTGCGCAATAGGCCCCATGTCCATGGCGAGGTCCATCTTTGCCCCCAAGACACAATGCAGCGCGGTACAGATGGGCCCAACAACATGCCAAATGGACCGCTCAGGATTGGCATCACGTTCTCTTCACCGATGAGTGTCGCATATGCCTTCAACCGGAAAATCGTCGGAGACGTGTTTGGAGGCAACCCGGTCAGGCTGAACGCCTTAGACACACTGTCCAGCAAGTGCAGCAAGGTGGAGGTTCCCTGCTATTTTGGTGTGGCATTGTGTGGGGCCGACGTACGCCACTAGTGGTCATGGAAGGCACCGTAACGGCTCCGACCGATAGTGTAACCATATCGGCAGCATATGGGCAAGGTAGCCTTCTTCATGGATATCAATTCGCGCCTCCATCTTGCACATCTTGTGAATGACTTCCTTCAGGATAACGACATCGCTCGACTAGAGTGGCCAGCATGTTCTCAAGACATGAACCCTATCGAACATGCCTGGGATAGATTGAAAAGGGCTGTTAATGGACGACGTGACCCACCAACCACTCTGAGGGATCTACGCCGAATCGCCGTTGAGGAGTGTGACAATTTGGACCAACAGTGCCTTGATGAACTTGTTGATAGTATGCCACGACGAATACAGGCCTGCATCAATACAAGAGGACGTGCTACTGGGTATTAGAGGTACTGGCGTGTACAGCAAAAAAATGGTTCAAATGGCTCTGAGCACTATGCGACTTAACTTCTTAGGTCATCAGTCGCCTAGAACTTAGAACTAATTAAACGTAACTAACCTAAGGCCATCACACACATCCATGCCCGAGGCAGGATTCGAACCTGCGACCGGAGCGGTCGCTCGGCTCCAGAATGCAGCGCCTAGAACCGCACGGCCACTCCGGCCGATTCCAATTTTCTTTACAGGTTGCGGAACTCTCGGAATCGAGGTGAAACAAAACTCCCTTTGACGTCTATAGTAATAGGATCCTCGATTACAACATGATTCGTGAGTAGGAGATCAAAAAATTAGAATCAGTAGGAGAACACTGGTGGATTTTTGTAGTATACAGCCACTTATCGCTTTTCGAGAAAAGCAGCGAACGGTGAAAGGACTAACTCTTCTTTTATTTTTCTATTTGATTTAATATTTTAATTCTTTTTATCTTGAAACAGAGAGACGAAATTTTCCAATTTTAGATCAATTTTTACGATTATTACACGAAATGATAAGAATAAAAATCGAAGATCGGTTACTTTAGGAACCGGTTATTTTCAGTGGTTTTAACAGCCACGTTAAACTGGCGTGGGAAAAAGCGAGTAAAACCTACGCGGAAGTTGGGTCTGATGCTCTTGCGGCCAGCTCTATGAAGGCTGTTGCTCCAACAGTGTGGGGATAGGCATGGCTTTAATGCAGTGTTTCAACCCACTCGTGGTCGCTTAACAGAGTCACACATCACTCACAACTTCCTGATATAAATACAAGATACGTTCAGCAAAAAGTAGCTAGCGTGACGGGAAATTCGATTAATATTTTTGTGGGAATTGAGGCTCTTAATACTCTGATAACCCTATAGGAACGCCACCATGACGTTATTGCCTTGAGTATCGCAAAAACTCCTCATACATACTGAAAGTTTAGAGAAATTTGTACAAATTCGATGGAAAATATCTACAGTACAGAGCGTATTAAAAGAAGCACTAACATATACAGCTCGTACAGTGCGTCAACAAGAAGGAGGAAGTGTGTTAATAACACAAAAAAATTACTGTTTTTCATATATTCTCTCTACTTTTATTGATGGTGACGCGCATGGAAAACGTTAATCTTAACTGGAAAACCAAACATCGAGGAAGGTGTCGCACGGGTTAAAACACTAGACTTGTGTTCGGGATGAAGCACATTCTAATCTCCGTCTGACGTGCTAATTTTTGCACTGTTACCAACATACTTCGGGCAGTGTTGGGATGATTGCACCAGAAAGGCTGCTGCGTTTTCCTGTTCTTGTCCAACTGAACGATGGGCTAAGCGACGTTTACGTCGACATGACGAGAAGCAATAATATTATCTTGGAACTCTTCCATCTGATCCGTGTTTGCATAGAAAAACAGTAATATCACAAATTGAGTCCGCCTTGATGCAAAAACACCTTGCTATTCGTTTATTTCTTTATTATCAAAGGGTTCGAATGGCTCTGAGCACTATGCGACTTAACTTCTGAGGTCTTAGAACTACTTAAACCTAACTAACCTAAGGACATCACACACATCCATGCCCGTGGCAGGATTCGAACCTGCGACCTTAACGGTCGCTCGGCTCCAGACTGTAGCGTCTAGAGCCGCACGGCCACTCCGGCCGGCTCTTTATTATCCCAAACTAATTTCGGCGACAAATATCACTATCAGTGGTTTTTTTAAATTTAAAACGAGCAGAAAATGGTATGGTTGTAGAAACACAGTAAAAAATTATTACATTTTTACAAATCGTCTTTTGAAACAGTTTTATATTGATATTTTATACTACCATATATATTGTATGCTACAGCATGTTTTAAGCAATTATTGGCGCTGTTTGTGGCATATTTTCTGTGCTCTTTTTCTGTTGCCGTCTTTTTACTTAGCGAACCTCATGTCATCTGCAACCATGTGAGCGGCTATCAGTTAACAAATACTCAAAGGTGAGCTTCGTATGTCAGCAGTATATACTTGGGGTTGTGTTGGTGTTGTGAAAACCAGTTATTTTGGTATGTATTTAGCTGTTGCTTAGCTATTCGTGTACTCACGTTCGTGTAAAAAGCAGCCACACGCCATCCAACGAACGTGAGTACACGAATAGCTAAGCAGCAGCTAAATACACACCAAAATAACTGGTTCCCACAACACCAATACAACCCCAACTACATATACTGCTGACATACGAAGCTCACCTTTGAGTATTTGTTTACTAACAGCCGCTCACATGGTTGCAGATGACATGAGGTCCGCTAAGTAAAAAGACGGCAACAGAAAAAAGAGCACAGAAAATATGCCACAAACAGCGCCAATAATTGCTTAAAACATGCTGTAGCATACAATATATAAGGTAGTATGAAAATATCAATATAAAACTATATTTCAAAATACTATTTGTAAAAAATGTAATAATGTTTTACTGTGTTTGTACAACCATACCATTTTCTGCATTTTTTTATTTTAAAAACCCACTGATGGTGATATTTGTTGCCGAAACTAGTTTGGGATAATAAAGAAATAAACGAATAACAAGGTGTTTTGCATCAAGGCGGACTCAATTTGTGATATTACTGTATGACGAGAAGCTTTCCTCCGTACAATATAGCCCTACAGGAGATCCGCCCATGCCGTAGCCTATAATTTTGTATGTGCTGAGGCTCTCCATGCAAAAGATAGAACAAAGCTAGCCTGAGTTTGGCGTTGCACGAGCTGAGCTAACGGGGCATCGCGGCTGGCGGCTGGACACGCGCCATTACGCATGCCGGGCGGACGCGGTCGATTTTGGCGACGCCGCGGGGAAAGTTGGCGGGCGCGCCAGGGCCGTGCACAGCCTCCTATCGCACCCTTGTTTCTCGGTGAAACGCGCAAATTGCAAATTCCCGGCGCTCCGCGGACAACGTCGGCTTTGGGTTTCGTTTGCATCGATCACGAGTTTCGCAGTTTGCGTTGTCTTAGAGCAGTAGAAAGCGCGAGATAAGCCTTTTCTGCATATAGTTACAGCGCAACCCTAAGAAATTTCTCCGACCGGTAAACGAGTTCCAGCTGAGAACAGATAAACATCTAAGATTTAATGGCACGAATGACAACAGCGGATGAATTACCTGTGTCATTTGTTTTCCTATTTCAGTAGCAATCCCTGTACACTTTAGCTCTGCTCCAGACTGTTCCGAGCCTATAGAAAAAATAGTATGGTATTTATGAGTATGACTTTATTCAAAGTTTATCCGCCCACACTAATTTCAGAGATAATTTCTCCATCGTAACTAGGTTGTTAATCTCGCAGAAGCTATTTTGGGTGTAAGAAACATGGTGTTTTGCATCAGCGCTGTTCACAAATCCTATACTGCATTTCAATCACAGGTAATATGTAAGATGAGAGAAAGTGTACGTTTTCTGGCGAGGCCAACGTCAAATATTCTTGGCCAAGAACCGAGGAAGGTTTGACATTTTGCTGGTACATATTGCGCAAAAACGTAAGTCGAGCATCAACTTGGGCTGCGTAATAGTTTTGTTTGCATGATATGATCAAGTACTACTCTTTTTACATTTATATGGGTCAGTTGAAATATCTGATGCTCTAACTTTATCTTTTTAGTCACTTCGTTGCCAATAAAAACTCATGCGTAGTTGAAGTCTGATGAAGAATCTGATTCTTCCTGTTCATCAGCTAAAGAACGGCCAACTAAATTCAAACGTGGCCATACTTCTTTCGAAGATGGTATATGTAAGTGACAGTAGCAGGGCTGAGTGCATTATGGTTCAAAAATGGCTCTGAGCACTATGGTACTTACTTCTGAGGTCATCAGTCCCCTAGAACCTAGAACTACTTAAACCTAACTAGCCTAAGGACATTACACACATCCATGCCCGAGGCAGGATTCGAACCTGCGACCGTAGCGGACGCGCGGTTCCAGACTGTAGAGTGCGTTCTACTTAGTGTCCTTACGTAAACAAACCGCTAATTTGTGCTCTTTTGTTATGTTTATTGTGGTGTCACCGCCAGACACCACACTTGCTAGGGTGTAGCCTTTAAATCGGCCGCGGTCCGGTAGTATACGTCGGACCCGCGTGTCGCCACTGTCAGTGATTGCATACCGAGCGCCACCACACGGCAGGGCTACAGAGACTTCCTAGCACTCGCCCCAGTTGTACAGCCGACTTTGCCAGAGATGGATCACTGAAAAATACGCTCTCATTTGCCGAGACGATAGTTAGCATAGCCTTCAGCTACGTCATTGCTACGACCTAGCAAGGCGCCATTACCAATTATATTAATGCCTGTACAGTGAAGAGAGATGTTCTACAATTATGGATTAAAGTTAAGTATTCCAAGAACTACGTTCTTTTCTTTATAGGATAATTACTTTACCTTGTTCCAGACTGCGTGAGCTTTAAAAGCGTGCATTTCGGCCTCCTCTAGCAACACATCATTTATATCCCTAATATAAAGAAACTGCGTTTATATGCTCTTACGTTATGTACATGTAAGTCTAATTTGTGGCCAGATACTCTTAGCCTAATCTTAATCATTATAATTTATGACCCCCTTCCCCTTTCCCCCTGCCCCACTCCTCTAGTTGAATTCGGCTGGCTGAATTACTAAGACATTTCCCCTACCACTAGTTCAAGTTGCGGCTTAACCCCACCACTCATCTGGGTACGGTAGGATCGTCATGAGACAATCGCAGCACTTGTGCTCTGTATATCACTTGATCACCACGAGCATCAGCAGCAGTAGCAGGAGATATCAGCTGCCATTCCCAACCACAATAAAAACAAGAAGCTACAAAACACTTTATACTCTGGACAGTGACAGCTGTGAAAATGCAACTTCATAAATGAAAAACCACAATAGCTGTTAAATGGTCCTTTATTAAAACTACTGGTTTTGCAGCTTATGGCTGCACTCTCAGGTCTATATCTGAGTAGAAGAAATGGGAAAAATATAATACCCGAAGTTAAAAAAGGATGTATTAAAATACGGATAACAGTACTCACAATCAATTCGTATAAAATCCAGACCGGGATTAAATGGACGACGCAATATTCTCAGTCAAATAAAAACAAAACATCTGTCGGAAGTGTTGTGGTTGGCAGGAGAGCCAACACCGTTTTACTAGAGGAAGCCGAAAGGCACGCGTTTTAGCTCACGCAGGCTGGCGTGAGGTCTGGAACAGGACAAGGAAATTAGAATTTAGAAAAAACGGACGTAGCTGGTGGAATACTGAACTTTAATCCATTAATGGTGAACGTCTGTCTTGACGGTACATTATTACAGTATCAATAGTAACTGGTACTGGCGCCTTGCTAGGTCGTAGCAAATGACGTAGCTGAAGGCTATGCTAACTATCGTCTCGGCAAATGAGAGCGTATTTTGTCAGTGAACCATCGCTAGCAAAGTCGGTTGTACAACTGGGGCGAGTGCTAGGAAGTCTCTCTAGACCTGCCGTGTGGCGGCGCTCGGTCTGCAATCACTGATAGTGGCGACACGCGGGTCCGACGTATACTAACGGACCGCGGCCGATTTAAAGGCTACCACCTAGAAAGTGTGGTGTCTGGCGGTGACACCCCAGGAAGAATTGGAGTGAGTTAATAAAATCGGCAGAACTGTGGGGATAGACCACCCCAAATAGCAAGGAATTCGACAACAAAAACCAAGATAATTGATAGGGTGCAAAATTCAAAGTTTGAAAATTAGGAATTACATTGATGGTAGGTAATTCATAAGATGGAAATACGTATAATTAGATAAACTCACCGTTTGAAGAGTAACAGAATGTGCAATACACTCACGCGGCAGTAGCATATGATGGTATGTAGACAGGAAAACAGATTAGACACGAAAATTGGTCAGACAACAACCAAAATAAAATTGGAAACCTAAAATATAACAATAGAGGATTAATAGCCAATAATGAAATGTTTGGGAAGGTAGATATAGAGTAACAGACTAACCAACATACAGTGAAAAACTGAAGAAGAGCACTATTAAAGAACTTACCAGAATGTAATCCCCAGATAGTGATGTAACTGGAAGGAACACAGCGGGACACTGAGTGCGTGGGGGCAAGGAACCGACTGGATAGGACAGCGTGCGCAAACCAGGTAACAAGTGACACCATGACAGCACATCAGGAGCAATTACTGCTACGGCATAACGGGACAGAGAAAGTTGGATGGTGTCCTTGCACAGCTGTTTAATAAAAATACGATAAGGCCTGGAGCGTGAATAATCTTGATAGAATATAAAATATGTTACATACAACCAATAATCGTCAGATTTCGAGAACATCTGAATTCAAGCAGATAAAAATCAGCTTCGATTACAACCTCCGTGAACAAGGGCATTCCATTACTAATCTGCCAAATAATTTTAAAGTTTTGCACTATTAAAATGAAGGTTAAACCCATCACGTTCTTCATGCGAATTTTGACTGTCAATATAGGGTTACTTAATTTGATTCATATTTGTACTTTTTCAATGCCTTTGCTTCCTCCCCTCTCCACCAGTTTCTTCTGATTCACTTTTGTTTCCTTCTCCCTCCTGTCCAATTACTGTTTTAATTTTCTCCACTCCCTCTCTTCTTGTGATCCCATTTACGTCTCTCACCACTTTAACTACGACTTTTCATCATTATTTTAAGCTGAAGATTGTTTGCTGTATGTAATGCCTTTTATATTCTATCAAGATTATTCATGTTCCAAGTTTTATTGTATTTTGCCGTCTACTTAAGGACGCCACCCGACATTCTCTGTCATGTTATGTCATAGCAGTTATCGCTTCTGACATGCTCGCGTGGTGTCTCTTACTACGTAGTGCATAGTCGCATATTTGTTCGGTTCCTTGCCTCCGTGTGCTCAATGTTCTGCTGGCTCTCACCTGAGTTTGTTCCAGTTACGTGACTATTTTGGTTTTACACTCTGGCAAGTTCTCCGTAGCGCCATGCCTTATTTTTTCAGTGTCTTTTAGTTTGTATGTATCTATATATCTACTCCCCCCTCAACCTGTCTTTATTGGCTATTAACGCTATATTCTAATTTCACATTTTCAGACATTGAATTTTAGACCCTATCAGTTGTCTTGTTTTTCTTTTATATAGGATATCTTGCTATTTGGGATGGCTAACCTTATTGTTCTTCCTATTTTATTACCTGACTACCGTTCCCTCAACGAAAATTTTACGTTGATTTGACTTAGAATGATGGGTCATCCATTTCATCTCGGTCTGAATGTAATATAAACTGATTGAGAGTAACTTAATCTGTTATCTACTACATCCTCTTTTACCTTGGGGGTGTAGATAATATTGTTTATAATATTTTTTCCAATTTTTTCTACTCAGATGTATACGTAAGAAAGCAGTTATAAGCTGCTAAACAGATCATTTTAATAAAGCATCAGGTAACGGCTGTTGCGGTTCTTCATTCATCAAGATTTAAAAACAAGAAGACCGTCACATTTCAATATAAATATTATTAATCCACCCATCTCTGTCACTGATCATTATTGCTACATTTCATTGTGTATACTTTCACTTATTATTATTATTTCTCCCACACTCCACCAGGCGTCTGATGATTAAATGGAGCAGCTGCTGTCTACACCGCATCAGCACACAGTCTCCCTCCCTGATTTATTGCATCAGGACGATCACCAACTGTTCCCGCACTTTGAACTTCCTTTGTTTACACCGCCACCACAACCACAGCAGCAGTGCACTGATGGCCTAGCTTATTTAATGGATCAGGCCACCTCAAACTTTAAGTTTCCAGTGTCTAAATTGCAGTAACCAACAGCAGCAGCAGAATATACAGGAACAGTTCTTCCCAGACTTTGAGTTCCTGCTAGTACCGTCATCGACACAACACATTGGGAAGTTACCGTGCCATAGCTCGCCTGTTAAAATATTCTGTGTAATGCACAGTCTAAATTGAGTGGAAGTGAACTTATGGCTCTGGTCATGTCCTGCAACTATGACTTCAGTGTGCCGATAACATTTGAAAACCTCTAATTTAGTGGCAGGAAAGTAGTACTCTCATGTTATGAGTGGTACAAATTATGTCAGAATTCTGCAAAGACAACTGTGATGTTCAAAGCTCAAACGGCTTCAGAGTTATTCTGGTGTCATACATTATGTGTTAGGGACTAGCCAAGAAGAATTAAAATGTACGACAATGAGAATACGACGCAATAGACTCAGTTTTAGGAACAAACGCTCACGAAATTGATGAGTGTTGTCGGGTGGTGGGAACATGTGTAGTGATTTTTTGGAAATATTTTGTATGTGCGTACAAAGCTTACCCATTAGAATACGTCAGAGGACGTTTTTTCTGCAAATTTCGATGTGTGTTCAGCGTCAGTACACAGTATGTATGATGCATCAGGATCCTAACTAACTGTTACTGCTAAAGAAAACCATGCATATTTGTTCTTGCTAGTATATCCTACAGTGTTAGCTGGATTTAAAAAAAGAAAATAAATGAATGTTTATCTCGCTAAACTGTGTTTCGTTTCAACTACAGTGATGTATAAACCATCCATAATACGTAAAGCAGCAAAATCATTCTGTAACCCCATTACTATCGTTCCCCCAACTTACTGAACTATGATGGCTGTGCTTCTTTGTATGAAACAAAAACACGTATAAATCATTTGGAAAAAATATTTTAATGGTTGCCTTTTACAACAGCACAGTTGAATAGGAGGAAAACCGTGAAGTTCTCATCCTCCATCCAATTGAAAATGCTTATTACAATAGTTATCACTGTGAAACACTGCAGTTAACGTGTAAAAACTGTGTGAAATCCATACATATTATAAAAATTGACGTATGTTTATATGTGTGTATGTTCCAAATTTACTCCTAAAATACTCGACTGATTTCAATCAATCTTGGTCCACAAATCATTTACTGCCTGGAAAGAACCCCCAGGGTGAGTGGAATGGGATTGAGATTCATTGGAAGAATCCTAAGGAAATGCAATCCGAAAACAAAGGAAGTAGGTTACAGTACGCTTGTTCGCCCACTGCTTGAATACTGCTCAGCAGTGTGGGATCCGTACCAGATAGGGTTGATAGAAGAGATAGAGAAGATCCAACGGAGAGCAGCGCGCTTCGTTACAGGATCATTTAGTAATCGCGAAAGCGTTACGGAGATGATAGATAAACTCCAGTGGAAGACTCTGCAGGAGAGACGCTCAGTAGCTCGGTACGGGCTTTTATTGAAGTTTCGAGAACATACCTTCACCGAAGAGTCAAGCAGTATATTGCTCCCTCCTACGTATATCTCGCGAAGAGACCATGAGGATAAAACCAGAGAGATTAGAGCCCACACAGAGGCATACCGACAGTCCTTCTTTCCACGAACAATACGAGACTGGAATAGAAGGGAGAACCGATAGAGGTACTGAAGGTACCCTCCGCCACACACCGTCAGGTGGCTTGCGGAGTATGGACGTAGATGTAGATGTAGAACGACCTGCCTAGCAACGGGGTAGTGTTGGGGGTGAAAAAGAAGTGTAGACCCCGACGAGCAAGTTCCCGTGCTTAAGTCATCCAGTATTTGAGAATGAGGATATTTAGTGATTTACAACAAACTTTACAAATAATTTCAAACCTTTAAGAAACTTTTTCTCACTGACAATACCCAAAAAACGATGAAAGGAAAAAAAGTTTGTCGCTTATTACATTTTCTCTGTTCATGCAGTAAAACTGTCACATGAAGTTTGGTGCACTGAGTGTTTAGTCACACCTGTATTCTGCCTAGCATAAAAGTCTGATGTTAGTTCGCCACAGTTCGCTGTCTGTCCTGTTTTACCAGTCTGTTCATCCAACGAAGTCTAACACCTGTAATGATGGATGGCCACCCAACCCCACAACATCTGGACGTGGCCGGCCGCGGTGGTCTAGCGGTTCTAGGCGCGCAGTCCGGAACCGCGCGACTGCTACGGTCGCAGGTTCGAATCCTGCCTCGGGCACGGATGTGTGTGATGTCCTTAGGTTAGTTAGGTTTAAGTAGTTCTAAGTTCTAGGGGACTGATGACCACAGATGTTAAGTCCCATAGTGCTCAGAGCCATTTGAACCATCTGGACGTAGTTCCACCTTGGTTTGATCATGTGTAGAAGACAGTCACCACAGTACTACTCCAACACCTGACAGGTTTCATGAAATTCAAGCGGTATTTATTACCGTGATGTGTAATTAGGACATTGGGTGGTTTTCGATCTCTGTGGCGTGGAGATGTGCTGTGCCGGCAGGTGTGGACGACAGTGCGGCCAGAGCCTGGTCGGCTGACAAGCTCGCGGGCGACTCAAAACGTTCGCTAATATATCGCACTTTATTCCATTCCTCGGTGCTTACAGTTACTTCGTCATGGAAAGTGGGGGAGTGGACAGAAGGAGCACTAAAAGGGCTTCAGTCTCAAAGGGTGCAGGTGGAACATAGGAAGAACGTAGATCTAGGAACCGTCGGTTTAAGAGCTGTAAATTGTCGTAGCTGTGTTGGGAAAGTACCAGAGATCCAAGCGCTGAGAGAAAGCACTGATACTCAAATTGTTATACGCACTGAAAGATGGCTAAAGCCGAGATTCGTTCAGCCGAAATTTTTGCAAAAGACCTAATGGTGTTCAGAAAGGATAGGCTAAATAGAGTTGGCGGAGGCGTGTTTGTTGCTGTTAGAAGTAGTTTACCTTGAACAGAGATTGAAATTGATAGTCCCCGTGGGCTATTATGGGTAGAGGCCATTCTTGGCAACCGGAATAAAACAGGATTTGTGGTGGACGTCATCAAATCAAACGCTTTCTCATTGCGCCGGGATCTTCTCACGAAATTTCAGTCACGTGCTTTCTCCTCCGCATGCGAAAATATTTTGTTGACGGCAGCCTGCATAGGGAGAACGATCGTCATAGTAAAATAACGGATATCAGAGCTGGCACGGATAGATATAGATGTTCGTTTCTTCGGGGCGCCGTTCGACAGTGGAATAAAAGAAAATTAGTGTGAAGGTGGTTCGATGAACCCTGTGCCAGGCACTTAAATGTGATTTGTAGAGTATTCATGTAGATGCAGATATAGATGAATATCGCTAGCTAGACCAACATGTGACGAGACGAAGTAAAAAACTTACAGAAACTGGTATATCAATTAACAAGACAAGAGACAAGAAGGAAGAGAAGCCTGTTTGATTTCACCAGCGAGCTAAATAAATTATTGTTTGGTAGACTCCCTCGGGCATGGGTATGCGTGTTTGTCCCTAGGATAATTTAGGTTAAGTAGTGTGTTAGCTTAGGGACTGATGATCTTAGCAGTTAAGTCCCATAAGATTTCACCCACATTTGAACATTTTTTTAGTTTGGTAGAATAGATGAAAGTGATGCTAAGTATTACAGTCAACACGTTGTGAACATGGACAGAAATTCGAAATACCTATTGAGATTAACCAAAAAATGGGTAACAGTGGTCAGAGCAACGTTATCAGGGGCAAACAGAACAGTAAGTGCGATGAAGGACAATAAAGATCAACTCACAAGGGGAGGTCACGATGTTGGGATCACGGATTTGCTTCAGACTTTATTAGGCCATTAAAACAAAATGCTGTAGTAAGGTACACTAGTATGGCAATTCTGAGAAAATCGCTTCTATTATGTAGTGGATGTATCTGAGAGTTGGTGCACTTGTTAGAGTTCATGGTGGTCAAATGGTTAGCGTTCAAGCTAGATCAGACGAACGTGTCTGAGGCGACAGTTCGACCTCCGCTCAAACTTTATTTTTAGTTTATATTTTTTATTATTTAATTTATATGACATTTGAGAGGTAATATGATTATTACACCACTGGCCATTAAAATTGCTACACCACGAAGATGACGCGCTACAGACGTGAAATTTAACCGACATGAAGAAGATGCTGTGATATGCAAATGATTAGCTTTTCAGAGCATTCACACAAGGTTGGCGCCGGTCGCGACACCTACAACGTGCTGACATGAGGAAAGTTTCCGACCGATTTCTCATACACAAACAGCAGTTGACCGGCGTTGCCTGGTGAAACTCTGTTGTGATGCCTTGTGTAAGGAGGAGAAATGCATGCCATCACGTTTCCGGCTTTGATAAAGGTCGGATTGTAGCCTATCGCTATTGCGGTTTATCGTATCGCGACATTGCTTCTCGCGTCGGTCGAGATCCAATTACTGTTAGCAGAATATGGAATCGGTGGGTTCAGGAGGGTAATACGGAACGCCGCGCTGGATCCCAACGGCCACGTATCACTAGCAGTCGAGATGACAGGCATCTTATCCGCATGGCTGTAGCGGATCGTGCAGTCACGTCTCGATCCCTGAGTCAACAGATGGGGACGTTTGCAAGACAACAACCATCTGCACGAACAGTTCGACGACGTTTGCAGCAACATGGACTATCAGCTCGGAGACCATGGCTGCGGTTACCCTTGACGCTGCATCACAGACAGGAGCGCCTGAGATGGTGTACACAACGACGAGCCTGGGTGCACGAATGGCAAAACGTCATTTTTTCGGATGAATCCCGGTTCTGTTTACAGCATCATGATGGTCGCATCTGTGTTTGGCGACATCGCAGTGAACGCACATTGGAAGCGTGTATTCGTCATCGCCATACTGGCGTATCACCCGGCGTGATGGTATAGGGTGCCATTGGTTACACGTCTCGGTCACCTCTTGTTCGCATTGACGGCACTTTGAACAGTGGACGTTACATTTCAGATGTGTTACGACCCGTGGCTCTACCCTTCATTCGATAACTGTGAAACTCTACATTTCAGTAGGATAACGCACGACCGCATGTTTCAGGTCTGTACGGGCCTTTCTGGATACAGAAAATGTTCGACTGCTGCCCTGGCCAGGACATTCTCCAGATCTCTCACCAATTGAAAACGTCTGGTCAATGGTGGCCGAGCAACTGGCTCGTCACAATACGCCAGTCACAACTCTTGATGAACTGTGGTATAGTGTTGAAGCTGCATGGGCATCTGTACCTGTACACGCCAGCCAAGCTCTGTTTGACTCAATGCCCAGGCGTATCAAGGCTGTTATTACGGCCACAGGTGGTTGTTCTGGGTACTGATTTCTCAGCATCTATGCACCCAAATTGCGTGAAAATGTAATCACATGTCAGTTCTAGTATAATATATTTTTCCAGTGAATACCTGTTTATCATCTGCATTTCTTCATGGTGTAGCAATTTTAATGGCCAGTAGTGTAAAACACCATGTGTATTTGCGTGAAGTTTTAGTGAATTTCATGTTATTTGACTACTTACTATTTTATTTAAATGCAATTCTTAGAACAAACATATTTATAACTATCGACAAGTAAATGAAGAAACGCATAGAGTATTCCTGAAAATGTATGCCTATCGTGATTTGCGAAATCCCTTATACATGCAACCTGATACAGAACTTTGCATCTCAACGCTTCGAGCTGCAGACACTGAGGTAGGCCCCGTTTGGCAGTTAACCTGCGTAATGGTGAGTCGTTGCTAATGTAGGAAGAATGAATAGTGCAGGTGCAAATTTTTTGAATATCACAGAATTTACATTTGAACTTTAAAAATGAAGGTTTGAGTGGGTATTGAAACGTCGCCTCATACACGTTCGTCTTACAAAGCTCGAACGTTAACCACTTTTTTTTAATATTATAATTTTCCCCTGGGGAGTATAAAAAGGATTTTAAAAAAATGGTAGGAAAACTGCTTCCGCCATTTTTGCTCTAAGAAAAACAAACCACCACTTCAGGCGTTGGCCTCTATCTAATTCTACTCCCAGTTCGACTAACCTAGAGCTATGAGGGTCGAAAAGGGATCAAGGGAAGGAAACCGCAGGGGAGCCATGAATATTAAAAACAATTAGTTTTTTGTTCATCTTATTTTATTTCAATTTTTATTTTTATTTATTTTTTAATTTTTGTTTTATATACGAGAGTCGGCCAGCACGTCCAAACGCGTCTTCTCGTTGAGTGGGCGTAGATCCATTATTGGTTCTGTTCTGTTCGGGTAGGTTCAGATCAGTTTTCGGCTTCTCATGGCTTGGACGTTCCAACTGCGAGACGGATCATTAAAGCTGCTCAAATAAGAAATTGGAGAAGTATTGCTGATAGCTTGGGTTGCGTATGAGGACGAAGGTTCGTTGTGATAATTCCAATATCCTAGCACTGACTTATGGCCAGAATTAAAAAACTAACGAATCGTGTGGCCACAGATCCAGTTCAGAGAGTGAGTATTGGTGGTGGGGAAAAAAGTCCTCTCCGGGAATAACATAAATCTGAACGGGTGTTTGGCGTGGCCGTCCGGAGTGGCCGTGCGGTTCTGGGCGCTACAGTCTGGAGCCGAGCGACCGCTACGGTCGCAGGTTCGAACCCTGCCTCGGGCGTGGATGTGTGTGATGTCCTTAGGTTAGTTAGGTTTAATTAGTTCTAAGTTCTAGGCGACTGATGACCTCAGAAGTTACGTCGCATAGTGCTCAGAGCCATTTGAACCATTTTTTTGTTTGGCGTGTAAGAAACGCCAAAATACGCCGCGCAAGGGTCCAGACGTTGGACGCTGGCCCACCGTGTAACTGGTGGTCAACTGTGTCATCCACTCCACAGTGGGTGCAGTGGGGTGACTCAGCTAGAAAGATACGATGTCTGTTAACTTGTTTGCCGTTCTCTGTGATATACCACGCTGACTGGACGTCGGGTTCGAGAAAGCGGGCTTGGACCGCTTACTATATGTGCCATTACCCATACTGGGGATACTTAATTCCGATAGGGTTGGGTGGGCGTCACTGTTGTAACACTTTGTAAACTGTTTTCGTCTGAAACAAACTTGTAAGTGGTAAAGATTGGTAGACAAAACTGAACAGCGCCGTGACTGTGGTCGGCACATGTGTTAGTCTAGCCCCACCACAGTCCTATGGGAGTGTAAGGGAGTCATACCTGATCTGACGAAGGAGCCCAATGCCATTAACAGACGGCGAACCGGGAGAGTTGGGATCGGTAGTATCTGAGCCACATGTGATATACGGGAGGTACTATAGATGTTCACATATTGGGCGCGTTGGATAATGTCAAGGGCTCATAGCCGGTGATCTATAAGGCTAACTCTGATAGTCTGCAGCAAACGCCTACCGTTAATGGCCGCTGATCGACGGAGATCGGCTGTGAAATCAGTGCCAAGACATCAAACGATGGCGGCGACGCTAAGGGGGCGACGCTTCTCTCCGGTAGGCCCTCACCAATGACCAAGACATGTAGAGAGCTGTCCGATGCTTCGCCGTAAGTCACCACCCATGTTAGGGCTGCTCGAACTTCATCCTCACTGCACAGATAAAGGACGAGGTTGTCTGTATAGGCCATGCAACAGAAACGGTGCCCATGGAGCGTCATACCTTCTAAACGTTGGCTCAGTCCCTGGAGCAGGGGTTCCAAAGCGAAAGCATGAAAGCATGTAAATTCGTGGAGAGGAGGCAGCCTTGCCGGACAGATCATGCTAGGGCCAGGGGCGACGTGAGGCGGCCATTGTATATGATTCTGGAGGTCGCGCCGTTCAAAGGCGCTAAATTACCGTGACAAAACTGCTGGGGAAACCTATTATCTTGAAGAAGTGTCCGCAAACAGGAGTGGTCTGCACGGTCGAAGACCTAGCTACTGTCTAGCGAAGCCAAGGCACCAGGGAGATGTTGGTGATGAGCAAATGCTGTCATGTCTCAATTATGGCAAAGGGCCATACTGATATTGTTGTCGCCTCCTAGGGAAGTCTGGTCGAAGGAGGTGACGTGACGTGCGACCTTCTTGAATCGCGATGCCAGCAGCGGTGTAAATATTTTCGTATCGCTGTTGAGCAACGTGTTTGGGCGATAATCATGGACGCTCGATCGCCCATGCGGTTTGTGGACAGGTATAATGATGCCCTCGAGAAAGGCGTTAGGCACCACTGTTATCAGGGACATACACTCTTGTGCGATGGTCGTCCATTTGGAAGCCAACAAACAGTTAAAACTCTTGTAAAATTCGATGGGGATATCATCAGGCCCTGGGGATCTGTTATCAGATACCGCCTTGATAGCATCAAGTACCTCATCTGTGGTCAATTCTTTCTGGAGTTTATGCGGTACCTCCACCATTAGAGCGCTCGTAGTAAGTGGTGCGCCAGCCGTGGTGGCCGAGCGGTTCTAAGCGCTTCAGTCCGGAACCGTGCGACTGCTACTGTCGCAGGTTCGAATCCTGCCTCGGCCATGGATATGTGTGATGTCCTTGGGATAGTTACGTTTAAGTAGTTCTAAGATCTAGGGGACTGATGACCTCAGATGTTAAGTCCCATAGTGCTCAGAGCCATTTGAAGTAAGTCGTGCAACCTCTATGATCAGTCCTACGGAATGCGGTATAGCTGCGTACAATTCGGCGAAATGATTGTGGAGAGCACGGCCGATGGTTTGTCAGGTCTCATGTCAGTGGCCTTTCACAACAGTGAAGACGTGGAACAGAGCTCTGTATTGTAGTTGTCTTTCCTGGAGGGGGTGGTACATCAACAGATGTTGTTGAGGTATATGGTTAGAGGTCGGAGATCAGACTACAGTGCTTTCCAGGCGACGGCTCATGAGCAAGGAGATCTGCGCCTTTGTTCCATGTACCACCGTCTGCCTGGCTGGCGAAAAAGGCATCGTCGCACAGTCACGAAGAATGAAATAATAAAAGTGCAAGGTATTAGTGCGCCATGCCTTGGCCTCCTTACCATAGCTCATCAATGTTTTACGAAGCGTCGGCTTTGCACAGGAGAGCCACCTAGATAAGATGGGGTCATAGACGTCACGATGACGCCAGCATCGTGCCCATGCATTCTTGACCATGTGGCGACAGTGTGGGGAGGTCACGTAGGTGACACTGAATTTCCACAGACCATGATTATGCCACACATACTGTCGGACAAAAGTGACGTCGCAGATGTGTGCTTCATGGTCTGAAAAGGCCATGGGCCAGACTTCTGCATGGCGGGTGCCATCAGCAAGCTGGCATGTGAGGTAGATACAGTCTGTGTGGCTTGATGAGTGATTGGTTTAAGAAGTGTAATCCAGTTGGGTTCCATGGAGATTCGTCCAGGTGTCAATCAGTCACCGGTGATCGATGACCACCGAGAGAGCCGCACAAGGTGAATGCCACGGGAGTTGGTCAGCCGGCCCTTGTGTCGAGTTGAAGTCCCCATTGCACACCAAATCGTCTTTTGGGCTTGTGAAGAGCGGTGAGAAATCCTCAGCGAAGAATGTATATCGCTTATGACGGCAGCTAGAGCCAGATGCTGCACAGATGTGAATGATACGCACGTCAAATAGCGTGAGGCCCGTCACGCAGAAGGATGGCGACGCCGTTACCAGTACTGAAGGAGCGAGAAACATGGATTGGAAGTAACCGACGAACGCCTGCTGTAAGAGTGCTGCAATATTAGCATCTGAAGAGTAGATGGTGTCCCAGAACATCGCCAGTTTGTGGGGGTCTCGGATGGTGGCAAGATTCATTGTGGCGACACGATATTGCTGCGTACAGTCCCTTTCAGTCGATGCAGAATGCGTGATGGGAGGATCCTGCAGTTCTATACGCGCCGGGTCTGCCGCAGTGGTCATGATTTCTGGCAGGGCACCGGCTGTGGCGCATCCGTGGGATGCTCTCGCTTGGACACGCTGGTGGTCTGATCCGCTCGGCTGAGGATGCTGACGTCGAATATTTGTGACAGTCGTTAACAGTCAGAGTGAGAGAAGCAGGCGCTGCGACGCAAGCTGTGGGGGATCGGTCGTCCACATGTAATGGCAACATTTAGTATGTATTCTGGACTGAGAGAGAATCCGTTGCAGGAGGGCAGTCAGCAGCGGTCGCCTCATGTGAGTGGACGCAATGTGGAAGGTCACCATCAGACATCCGATCGTCATGTCGCGAGGCCATCTGAAGAAGGGCGTCTTCAGAGGGTGTTCTTCAGCGTTTCTTGCGCTTCCTGCGCGACCGTTGTTTCCTAATGTATTGATCCGAATCAGAAGGTGATCGCCCATCATCCGATGCTATACTTGTCTGGATAAAGGCAGAAGTCGGCACGAAATCTAGCTAGACTTCCATGGTTCGAGCAGGGTCGTTCGTCATGCTCCTAAGGTTGGATGGTACTGGTGCGAGCACTGGGGGTTATGCCATGCTGGTCCCGTCGGTGTGTTGTGGTGCGGTGGGTGGCGTTATCGAGGCTTCAGGCGTATCCTGAAGTGGCGTGGTCGGGTTCTGTGCTACCGCCGCGCGGGTGACAGTTGGGGACGTGAACGTCGATGCTGGGGTCACTTCATCCAGCTGTGTCTGTATCAAAAGTCGGAGTAAACATTCGGACTGGACATGTCCTTTCTTCACACATCCGGAACATGGTCGTGGCTGGTCATCGTACATGACGATGGCCCGCACAGCGCCACTCATCAAATACGATGGAACGTGTTTCGTCAGCTCAGTTTTGATCTGCTGGACGCCATAGGTCGTAAATGTTTGCCACTTCTCCACGAGATGACCCAAGATGTTGCCATATGGTTGGAAAGCGTCAGTGAGTACTTCTTGAGATACCTCGAAGGGAGCTCAAACACCCGCAAGGTTCTGAGACCGAATCCCGCATGGTTCACAGTCACTGTACCTACATGTCCATCAGAGTGTTTAAATTTTAGTCCGACGGCACGTCGCCGGACAGCTTCAACGCATAGCGCCTCCGTCAACATCTTGATGTACACAACACTTCCTGTGATTGAAAAATGTATTCCGATTACGTCCAGGGGGTTTAAACGCAGATCCTCTCGTATGAATTGTTCAACTTCAGAGGCTCTTGGCCGTGGATGTTCGGCCTGAAACGTTACTTTGATCGTCGCACGGCGGTAAGAGTGCGCCATAGATACGTTAGTAGTGAATTCTATAAACATAAATACCGCGACGCGGAAGTTAACAACGCCGAGAACGGAGCGCTGGCTGGCGCACGGGGCAGTTCCGCACGCTACCTCGGCTTACGGCCGACTAATCACTTGACCATCATTAACTCTCACATGCTGCACCAACGTCCAGTACCTGCGCAGAGATACATCATTAATACACGCGTAAAACCTCTCTTACGATTTTCTCGGAAGTAGTGCACATTACTACTTGCATATTCCGTTGTCTTAATGACCTACTAGAGGTGTACAAAGCTTGAAGTAAATCTGTGATACCAATGTCATGGCCACCCCTCGTAAGATTTGGCATGGAGAGGTTAGAAAGATTTATTAAGACATATGTTAAGGAAACATATAGGATTCAAACGAATTGCCACTTTATAATGACACATGAACAAGTATTGAAACCGTCTGATTTATGTGGAGATATCGAATCAGAGTATGAACAAATGATGACTGCTGTAGTTAACGAGCAGAAAGGTATTTTTCAACCTCACATAATAAATCTGATACAAATAATGAATTTTCTCAGCTTAATACGCGACGACGTAAAGCACGTAATGTTCTCTGTTCCACGAGCCGAATCATCAGAGTACCTCTTGTTAAAGTTGATCAATATAGACGTATTTATATCAGGAGGCATCCCTTAGTAGATGAAAGTATGTTTATCTTATGTAGGATGTTCCCGTTACCAAAAGAAATCTCTTACTTAAAAGAATAGTATATGT
Source organism: Schistocerca piceifrons (assembly GCF_021461385.2). Lineage (NCBI taxonomy): Eukaryota > Metazoa > Arthropoda > Insecta > Orthoptera > Acrididae > Schistocerca > Schistocerca piceifrons. The sequence continues at coordinate 834,432,048 of NC_060149.1, read as the reverse complement.
TTATCCAGCCAAAAAAGGAATACTTGATTAGTGATGATGCAAAATGACAATATGCTAAACTGCCTTTGGAATTTGTTGGGAGTTGAGTCAGGACAGAAAGATTTGCAGGCACTGTTATCAATCTCTGGTCAAGAAGAGTGCGAAGCAAACCTGCTTCATGTAGTGAACACGATACCAAGTGATTGTGTAAAGAAAGCATTTGGACAAGTTTAAATAATAATGAATGGTTATACGTAGTTTCTCTAGAGGAAGGTCTGACAGTGCTGTGTCGACCCCAGGATATATTATTAACAGTAGTTGGAAAAATAAGTTTTTACATTAAATGTAAGGGGATGTGGTATTCGAACATTCATACAGACATATCAAACAATGTGCACCAAAACGGCTAAGAAGGATGTAACACCACGATTAGAGTTGGACATTAACTGTTCCATAGTGAGTAAGGAAAAGACAAAAATTTTCTTTTTAAATTTAGATCCACCCCTAGATCATTTGGTCGCACAACTGGACAATTTGAATGTCGCAGGGACGCGTTTGAATGACTTAGAAAGAATGGTCGATGAGCAACACGAAGGAAGGACACGTCCTCGATGTTTAAAAAATTATCCCTTAGCATTATATGAAAGCTTAACTTTGCTGCAGTAATAATGTTAATTTGTTGTTTTAGACAACGTAAATGTTTTAAAGAATATTTTATGATAATATGGAAATATTTTGATGACAGTATTTGTTACAATAAGATATGTGTACGAATCACCACAGTAAATCAAGGAAATTAAGGAGCATAAAACATCCTGGATAGACGACCTCTTGACAGGAAATAGTAATCTATGAAAGAAGTCCACAAAGACAACAGCATTCGATTTCTTTTACAAATAGACGAGAGACTAAGGAAATAAACTTTCTAGTTTAAGATGCTAGTGGAAACTGTTAAGTATGAGAAGAACAATTTTATTACCGTGTACCAAAAACTGTAACATTGTAACGTGTAATGAAAATTTTTACTTTACCTATGTAATTGTTCTAAAAGATCATAGTTGTGACCTTACCAAGTGTGATGAAACTTACTAAGAAGAGTTCATGATTGTAAAAACAGAACATGTTAACTGTAAATAAAAGATTTAAGTTACGCTATTCTCCGGAGTGACATCAACTACATGGGCTGGGTAGGTGTCGTATCCACAGAGGAAAAGTACCAAGTCTTGTAACGAAAATGTAAGTCAGATCCAATGCGTAGCGGGGATCAGGGTCACTCGTCGGCCACACGCAACTGGCACCGGATGGTGGTCACCACCGGATGGGATGAGAACGCAGCAGCATTACTTGTATCCTTATCAAGTATACTCAGTACACATCTGGATCAAAATATGACAACGGAAAGTTTTCCAAAGTGACAGCTAGAGGAGGAAAGAGAGGCTTTCTGGAAAGAGAATCTAAACGTCATGCGAAGGCAATAACAGTCTAGAAACGCAATATATGGAAACACTACTCTCCCCTTCTACCCAGCCTATGGAAAGTTAATCCTTAACCGGAATCGTGGGTCATTTTGGACCCGCCGACAACAATAAAATCGTCTAACAACGGAAACGCGAGGAGTTTCAGCTTTGCGCAACAGTGTAATCTCAATACATTGTGAGGTGCACCAGAGACCGGGAGCTCTCTGCTTGACATTTCCGGGAAGTGGAGGTGCCATCCCTGGGTCCAATTTGACCCGCGATTCCAGATACGGCATTGTTTTAGTCAGTGTATACTGAATTATTTTGTGGTGTTTCAGGCACTTTGTTGCCACAATGCAGCGGGGCCTCACTGAAAAAGAAATCTGTGGACTATTATTAGACGAAAATTGTTCAGACACAGAAACTTTAAGCGATTTTCAACCTTGTGATGAAGAGAACATAAGTGACGATGACATAAGTGACGATGAAAATACACAACAAGAAATTTATTCTGATTCAACTAATTCATAGTCTGATGATTCAGGAGAGGGAGATAGCCTGCTGTCGAGTAGTGCATATTTTCGAGGTAAAAAGCGATTCACGTGGCTATTCATGCACCAGCTAGGTCCAGAGTCACTAGCCACAACATCATCACTCATCTGCCTGGTCTCATCAGTACAGCTCGTGATAAACGGAACATGTCACCCTTTGAATCATGGCAGTTGCTGATATCAGATGAAATGATTGCACATATTTGCGCTCACACTAATCAGAAAATAACAGAATATTCAGAAAAGTATAAAACTAATGCTATTTACACTATCTATGTGAGTGTTATGGAAATGAAAGCATTCGTTGGATTGTTGCTATTTTTAGGTGTATTGAAATCTGGCGATGAAATTGGGCAACTGATGGGACAGGCCGATATATATTCAGAATAACGATGTGAGTAAAGCGATTTATGTTCCTGTTATCTGCTTTGAGATTTGATGATGTGAATTCTTGGGAAGAAAGAACTAATGATCCCACTGCTCTCATCTCAGAAATATTTGGAAATTTCATTCAGAACAGTGAAAAAAACTATAGCTGCTCAGAATATTTGACAGTTGATGAAATGCTTTGTCCTTTTAGAGGGAAATGTCTTTTCAGGATTTATATGAAATAAAAGCCTGCTAAATATGGCATCAAGATCATGTGCCTTTGCGACGCTAAAACACACTATTTATACAATGCTTTTATCTAGGGGCAAAGCAATCGCTAATAAAACAAGCCAACTTTCAGTTTATTTGGAATAAACAGAAATATAACTGCCGATAACTGGTTCTCTTCTGTGGAGCTGGTTGACAAACTGATTGAAAATGGTGTGACTTACGTTGAACGATGCGCAAAAATAGAAGAAAAACACCATCAGAATGTTTAGCCAATAAACAAGGGTAGTACGATCTACGTTATTTGGTTTCGTGAAGGATAAAACATTGGCATCTTAACGATGGCCATGAGTAATTTTTTCAGCAATATTGAATGTTGCGAGTGCAAATGGATTCGTATTATGGAAGGCATCAAATGGTGGAAAACGTATGAAACGTAATCAATACATAAAAGAAATTGGACTACATTTCATAAGGCCATTTACCGCAGAAAGAAAGATGGAGTAGTCTTCATTTTCAGTAGATTTGAAGAGTAGGATAGATAATTTTATAGGGGCAGCTGTTAACCCACAAAATGACCTACGACTAGAAAATTCATCTTGTAATTAAAGTGGCTCACGAAAAAGAGGAAGATGTTATTTATGTGGTCCTAAAACTGACCGCAAACAACCACAAAAATGTGACAGATGTTTTAAATTCATCTGTAAACGACATGCAGAAAAAAAGTGTTGTGTACCAAGTGCCATTCTTAGTTCACTTGCTGATGTAGGTAACATTTGGACACTTTCATGTTTCGTTTTCATTATTTTTGTTTCTGACTGATGACATTTATGTCAACAGTCCCCTAGAACTTAGAACTACTTAAACCTAACTAACCTAAGGACATCACACACATCCATGCCCGAGGCAGGATTCGAACCTGCGACCGTAGAGGTCGCTCGGTTCCAGACTTTTCAGAAGTACCAAGGCATATATATTTGTTGGTGTCGAGCATAACTTGTCTGTTACCGAACAGTAGTGGTAATTTACAATGGATAATCCGATAGCCTCCTGGCTGTGTATTCTGTTGCCGAACTAGAACTAGCCAAGATAGTCATAGGAGTGTTAAACATAAAACACGGCAAACGAACACAGATAATTATGATCCTTCAAGAAAAAACCATTAATCCTCTGGGCTAATAATATCACATTCTATGATAAACTAATAAAATTACGTTTTTTACCTAAGAATTTCGATAGGTGATATTTAAAACGAAGCCAAAAAAATTAAAACTATACAAGCGAGCAGCACTTCTACAATACCATATAAATCCACAAGACTTTTTTTCACAATACCATAAACACAAATGTCTACAAATTGCTAACGGAGTTAATCTTCGCAGACTGAAAAAAATTACGGAATAGGTTGTTATATAATTATAATAAGTGTGATTCCATTTTCCATGCAAGAAAGGACACAAATGCTCTGACCAGTTAGGCAAAATAAATTAATAAATAAGGGCTTCGAAAAATGCTAACTATCGGTTCAAGAAAGCCAGTACAGAGTTAATAGTAATTACCTACTCACTAACCTAAACTGAGAAAAAAAAACGCACTGTATGATATACTAAAAACAGTTACACTCATGCTGCCCTAAGAATTTTTGTGATGCTCTCCTTATCGCAAAATGAAACATTATTTACCGATCACATGCTGTCATTATGTAGCTTTATTCTCAAGTATCAATTACTATAATTCTGTTAGAATGTATATCGCTTCTTAACTTGCTTAGATTCTGTTATTTGCAAGAGGAGTAAGCAGTCATATGTTTCCACCGAAGTGCATACAAAATATTCTGTATTATCGTGATCGATATGATACATTATTTATCCTATGTCACTGATGATGCCCGAATACCGATCTGGCAAATAGATAGTTTTGAAGGGCAGTTCATGGTGTACAACAAGATATCCTTTATCAAGAGACTTTTACACTTGGCGTTCATTTCCTCTTACGACGTTCCAGCAGCAAGAGGCGAAACGTAGGCAGAAAATCATGATCATAGGCTAAGTTACATAAACCACATGTCAAACGAGGCAAGTAAACAACGACTATGAATATTGTTATATTGCTAGAGGAGGCCGAAATGCACGCTATAAGCTCACGCAGGATGGCGTGAGGTCTGAAACAGGATACGTAATGAATGCTATAAAGAAAAGTACGTAGCTTCTGGAATACTTAACTATAATCCATCATTTGTATACATCGTTCTTGATGAGACATGCTTCATACGATAACTATCAATTGCTATGGCGCCTTGCTAGGTCGTAGCCATTGACTTAGCTGAAGGCTATTTTAACTATCTTCTCTGCAAATAAACGAGGCTTCGTCAGTGTTGCATCGCTAGCTAAGTCGTCCGTACAACTGGGGCGAGTGCTAGTAAGTCTCTCGAGACCTGCCGTGTGGTGGCGCTCGGTCTGCTATCACTGACAGTGGCGACACGCGGGTCCGACATGTACTAATGGACCGCGGCCGATTTAAAGCTACCACCTAGCAAGTGTGGTGTCTGGTGGTGACACCACAAATATCTACCTTCTACATGTATTTTCCTGATATGATTTTATGGGTTCCTAATAGGAGATATGGGAAGATGATCTGGTAATTAGCTGACATTATTGTAGGTCCTGTTTATCATGTCCATTGTGCGCTTCCGTAACTCAGTGGTCGCTGGCACGGTAGCTTAACGAGTTCGGTGAGAGGATTGTCATCCTCTGCAGTAAAAAGACTGAGTCAAGTTGTTATCAATGGAGTTTGAAAGACGTTGCGCAGCATCTGCACAGGACTACTGACGAAAAGTGACGAAGAAACAGATGTAAAGAAATAAAACCAAAAAAGTGGTCAGCATGTCTGACTGCAATGCAGAGGAGCTGGATTCCATGTCCGGTACTATCGGGTGTTTTTCCTAGGTGGGAGAAATAGAATCGGGTGCACTTACTCCCGTGATGCCTATTGAGAAGTTGCTTGTGTCAAAAGCAGTGGCTCCAAGTTCAAGAAAGCCGACAATGGTCTGGACAGCGCTGAGCTGACCCCACACCCTTCCATATCGCATCGAATGACCTCATGACGTCATTGGCAGAGAACAACAAGGCTGTCGGTCGATGCAGATTGAGCTATCAGAGCCAGAAGGCTTGCTTTTGGTATCATATCCACTCGTTGGTCCTACATTTAACCACTATTAATTGGTTACGTCGTTACAGCTGCAGGCGATGATTATTCCGACACAAACGGCTTAATAGTTTCCCATTTGTTAATTGGCCCCCGCACTCACAGTCATTATACAAGCCCCTGCTCGACTACTAGTTTCTCTGTATGCAACTCGCCACTGCCTTTGTTCTCAGTAGCACGTCTGATTGCTAATTCACCGGGACCTTTGTTGCCATTCACGTCTACGGTTGCTGTGCAGTTCCAACCTGAATACGACAGCAAACACCGTGCTAGTTCCTACTTACCATTAAGTGCTCTTCACTCAGACTGAAGCTATTAACGAACGTCTCACACCACCCTAACAACGCACAAATCAGTGACAACCTTTACATTATTCAAAACAGTGTCACTCACTTAAAATCATAAGACACACGGGGTTGTTAGAGTATTCATATTCCACATCTTTTCCAACAAGGAGAATTGCCAAACAGCCGTGCGATTTGAGAAGTTATTTCATTTTCACCACCAGTTTCGGCTATTCAGTATGCCATCTTGAACCCCAATACGCACATTATCTATTCAACATATCGATATTGGCTTTCTGGAGCCATCAGTATCTGGATGTCGTGAGTCCGTATTTCAAGTGCTTCCTTCGAAGGTAACAAGAACTCCAAGTTGTCACGTCTTCGAAGAAAGCTTGGAATATGAATTCACAACATACAGATACAGATGACTCCGGTATGACAATATCGATGCGTTTGAATAGAACAACTCCAAGTTGTCAAGTCTTCGAAGAAAGCACTTCAAATACGAATTCACGACATCCAGATACTGATGCCCCCAGTATGACAATATCGATACGTTTGAATGTCTATACACGAGGTGCATATGGGGCCTGAAGATGGCGTATTGAATTGCCGAAACTGGTTGTGAAAATAAAATAAATAACTTCTCAGATCACACGGCTGTATGGCGATTTTCTTGTTAAATATTTGACCAGCCGCTGTCCCGCGTCCACAGTGGATGAACAGAGATATTCTACATCAGTTACATAAGTTGCACCACCATTTTGTCTGAAATTCAATAGAAATATTCCACACATATTTAACTTTATATTTCAAAAGACTCTTCAGTGGCTGTGAGTTAATTTTTCTTTCACAAATATTTTAGAGTTACTTGACATTGCGTCGTGGAAGCATAGGCTGAAAATCGCAGCTCAGTTTGGTTTTCAAATGATTTGGATTTGATCCAAATGTTCTACTTAAAATTGTTTTTAATCGTGGTCACCAATTTCTGACAGACAACAAGAAACTGGATCGACTAGCTCTGGCAACGTTGCCTCATTATGTTTTGTAATGTTCATAAGAACCAGAAACGACGACGAATTTCACATAGCAACGGGTGACGAAAACAGAGTGGAAGTTTTCTAAATAACCACAGGCGAAGGCGTAGCGTTTTCAAACTCAACTTTCTCTACGAAAAGGCAGGACAACGCAGTGACCGAGGCGTTATAGCGTATTCGTCAACAGAAGGGTTGAAGTCACCCTTCTTGCCGTCCATTTTCAGGCTCCCTATAGTTTCCCTGTACCTCTTTAGGTGATTGCCAGAAAGGTTCCTCTGAAAAGACAATTTCATATCCTCTGCTGGTCCAGTCTATAGACGTCGACGTCGACAGAACGTAAAATCATAATAATGTTACCGTCCTCCCTTCTTCCAACAAAACGCAATCTGACGCAAAATTTGTGTTTTGTCTTTGGAGAGGGAGCCTATACAATGCTTGTGCTTTCATAAGATTAACAAACGACGGCGATTTGTATATTACACATTGGCTTTCGGAAGTTGCTAACATATTAGCTACCATGCGTTCAAACCAACCCATTGTTGTTTTTGCGCTTTCACATAGCTGTGAGGAAACTTTTCAGAAAGATCATACTTAGAAGATCTTTCTATCTGTTCTGGAGACTTGGCCGCTTACTAATTCACATTTTTGCCAGAGGATGAGTCAATATTTCACAGACATCGATCTGAAAATTCGGGTGCAATACTAGCAACGTATGGAGGCTTAATATGAATGACATTAATAAAAAGTGAATTTTTTATGATGGTGATGGCGTGGAGTGACGATAATCGAGGCGACTGGTTCATGGAACCAAGTAAATGTCCGACAGTAATTACATTAATCTATTTCTTTCGAGCGAAAGATACATCAGTCGTAGTTTTTCCAGGCGGTGGTCAGCGGCCCCGAGGCGCAGGCTGGTCTCGTGCGGGGAAACATGCTCAGCTCTGAAAACGGCTCAAGTGACGTACGACCGGTGCACGGTGAATTTTTTATGATGGTGATGGCGTGGAGTGACGATAATCGAGGCGACTGGTTCATGGAACCAAGTAAATGTCCGACAGTAATTACATTAATCTATTTCTTTCGATCGAAAGATACATCAGTCGTAGTTTTTCCAGGCGGTGGTCAGCGGCCCCGAGGCGCAGGCTGGTCTCGTGCGGGGAAACATGCTCAGCTCTGAAAACGGCTCAAGTGACGTACGACCGGTGCACGGTGTCGCCCTGTCGGGCGACCGGCAGCTGAGGTGAGGTTACGTGATCAGCACTCTGGCAGTGTAACGCGGCAACAGCTCCACAGGTAGGCAAGCAGCACGTCGCTATGACACACTCCACACGAGGTGATCCCGCTTTGCAACTGGGCGACTCAGTCCGGAAAGCACTCGAGAACGAAGAGTTGGGCAGAGAATCCCAGAACAAGTGGTAACGACAGTGGCCTGCAGGGAAGTGCCCGCAGTGATTGAGTGTGCCCACGCAGGTAGGCAGCAGCTTGACAGTTAATCAGGCTCAAGATATTGAGCCTCTAGGTGGGCACACTGAAGTTGGCAGGAGTCGACTTGCAGATGGTCTCCAGGCTAGAGGCACCGTTTGGTTTCTGGTAGCATCAGGCCTAAGCGGAGCCGGTAGTTTCGGGGCTAGCGAAAAAGGCGCCTAATAGTAAGAGATAGGTGACCCATTTCAATTCGTCGATGAGTGAAGAGCACCTCCCATAATTGGTGGCAGGCAGCCACAGATACTGCTTGACAAAAATAGGTAGTATTTATGGCAGGTCGGTCCACCACAGTTTTCGCGCCCCAACAGTCCTCGTCAAATAGAATGAGGAAGTAGCAGAGGGTCGGGCCTGGAGAGTGACGAAATCCAGTTTGCTGGTGTTGCAGTCTGCTTGTGGACTTGCACGATATTAGTTTTCCTACCACCCTGGCGGCGATTTTTGCTGGGCTGTTAGACTCCGCTTGTGGCGTCTTGCGATAGCACTCCTGCTAACTTCTGCCCTCTTCCCTTTGTTAATACTTCTTGCACCCTCGCGTGGTGACATTTTTTTTGTCGATCCCGGGTCTTCGACTACTGAGTAACAGAAGCTGTGTCTCAGAACGCCTTCTCTCTTTGGGACATACAGTCCACCTGATCGCAAACTGGCAATGATTCTGGAAATGACTCGGTACACTATTTACAGTCTTACATGTATACATTCCAGTAAAGTTTCCCTCCACCCAACTCAGCTTGAACCACAACGTTCACTGGCTGTGTATTTAATCAGTCACTATTTATTAATGGTGACCAATTTGGTCGAAATTTTGTGTAAATGGAGCTTGGGTCGGCGGGAGATTCTTAGGCTTAAATAGACTTCGGCTGCACAGACAAGCGTCAAGACCACAATTTTGTATGAAGTGGAAGCCTCTATCACAATGACTCTGTGGCGTTGTTAACTGTGATACCGCTGCTTGTGGTGAAACATCTACTCTGCAGTTATGTGCCCTGAGTTGGTATTACTTCATCCAGAGAGTCGAGAAGATCAGATTCTAAGGTTCCGTTGAGGTAAGTTAGGTTTTCGGCTGGGAGATTAAAAGTTGGTCGCGAGAAGTCACAAGTCGCGCCATTCGTTAATACAGGGTGTTTCAAAAATGACCGGTATATTTGAAACGGCAATAAAAACTAAACGAGCAGCGATAGAAATACACCGTTTGTTGCAATATGCTTGGGACAACAGTACATTTTCAGGCAGACAAACTTTCGAAATTACAGTAGTTACAATTTTCAACAACAGATGGCGCTGCGGTCTGGGAAACTCTATAGTACGATATTTTCCACATATCCACCATGCGTAGCAATAATATGGCGTAGTCTCTGAATGAAATTACCCGAAACCTTTGACAACGTGTCTGGCGGAATGGCTTCACATGCAGATGAGATGTACTGCTTCAGCTGTTCAATTGTTTCTGGATTCTGGCGGTACACCTGGTCTTTCAAGTGTCCCCACAGAAAGAAGTCACAGGGGTTCATGTCTGGCGAATAGGGAGACCAATCCACGCCGCCTCCTGTATGTTTCGGATAGCCCAAAGCAATCACACGATCATCGAAATATTCATTCAGGAAATTAAAGACGTCGGCCGTGCGATGTGGCCGGGCACCATCTTGCATAAACCACGAGGTGTTCGCAGTGTCGTCTAAGGCAGTTTGTACCGCCACAAATTCACGAAGAATGTCCAGATAGCGTGATGCAGTAATCGTTTCGGATCTGAAAAATGGGCCAATGATTCCTTTGGAAGAAATGGCGGCCCAGACCAGTACTTTTTGAGGATGCAGGGACGATGGGACTGCAACATGGGGCTTTTCGGTTCCCCATGTGCGCCAGTTCTGTTTATTGACGAAGCCGTCCAGGTAAAAATAAGCTTCGTCAGTAAACCAAATGCTGCCCACATGCATATCGCCGTCATCAATCCTGTGCACTATATCGTTAGCGAATGTCTCTCATGCAGCAATGGTAGCAGCACTGAGGGGTTGCCGCGTTTGAATTTTGTATGGATAGAGGTGTAAACTCTGGCGCATGAGACGATACGTGGACGTTGGCGTCATTTGGACCGCAGCTGCAACATGGCGAACGGAAACCCGAGGCCGCTGTTGGATCACCTGCTGCACTAGCTGCGCGTTGCCCTCTGTGGTTGCCGTACGCGGTCGCCCTACCTTTCCAGCACGTTCATCCGTCATGTTCCCAGTCCGTTGAAATTTTTCAAACAGATCCCTTATTGTATCGCTTTTCGGTCCTTTGGTTACATTAAACCTCCGTTGAAAACTTCGTCTTGTTGCAACAACACTGTGTTCTACGCGGTGGAATTCCAACACAAGAAAAATCCTCTGTTCTAAGGAATAAACCATGTTGTCTACAGCACACTTGCACGTTGTGAACAGCACACGCTTACAGCAGAAAGACGACGTACAGAATGGCGCACCCACAGACTGCGTTGTCTTCTATATCTTTCACATCACTTGCAGCGCCATCTGTTGTTGAAAATTGTAACTACTGTAATTTCGAAAGTTTGTCCGCCTGAAAATGTACTGTTGTCCCAAGCATATTGCAACAAACCGTGTATTTCTATCGCTGCTCGTTTAGTTTTTATTGCTGTTTCAAATATACCGGTCATTTTTGAAACACCCTGTATATCGCTGCCTTGCAGCTCCAACAGTTCCACACACTTAGGTCGACGCTGGTCATAACAGTTCGTGATAACTACAAGTGGTTAGTACGTGGAATGTATCCAGTGCACCCTGTTCTCTGAAAATAGGGTTGCTGCTTTTGTCACTCTTAGAAATAACTGTACCTCACATGCTTTTGCAGCAGCCTGGATCACTTGGTGTGCGCATATAGTGACTTGCTCCCGCTAACAGCCTGGAGTTCGGCCTTTAACATTAGTAAATGGTTTTATCCCTCCTGCTGACATGAGTAACACCTCCATCATTCAGATTTGTAAATGCTTTACCAGAGTCTCCAGTCTCACTGGGAACAATTTGGAAATTAGTGGTAAGTTCTATGGGACCAAAATGCTGAGGTCGTCGCTCCCTAGGCTTGCACACCACTTAATCCACCTTAAACTAACTTACACTAAGGTCAACACACACACCCATGCCCAAGGTAGGGCTCGAACCGTGGCGAGGCGCCCCAGACCGCACGGCTACCACGCGAGGCCATCTCACAGGGTACAGGCGGATTGTATAGCATTAGTAACGGGCACTGGTGCTTACTACCGGCAGTCAGACCAGAACTTACAGTTCAAAAATGGCTCTAAGTACTATGGGACTTAACATCTGAGGTCAGCAGTCCCATAGACTTAGAACTACTTAAACCTAACTAACCTAAGGACTTCACACACATCCATACCCGAGGCAGGATTCGAACCTGCGACCGTAACAGCATCGCGGTTCCGGACTGCAGAGACTAGAACCGGTCGGTCACAGCGGCCGGCGAACGTATAGTTGAGAGCGGTCGGCATCGATCTTTACCATTGGAAGATGGTGTCTTTGCCATTGCAAGGTTTTCACATCCGGCGTAGCAATGAGTTCCAATGTAGCCAGTAGTTCTTTTTGTGCCTTACGTTGGCCAGCCAGGAATTGCTATGGTAGCAGCAATGTAGGGGAGCGCATGGTATATGGCTTCCTGTAACCCTGCTACGTCCACTCACGTATCCCCTATACTGTTCGCCAGTGTCCAGTAGGTCTAAATGAGTCTGTACAATGCTAAAAACCAGGCTAACCGTACTGCTGGCCATTTTTCTACAATCCGTTAACTTTGACGTTAGCCTTAATAGCATCCTGTTGTTGTTCAACACTCCATGCTCCCGGTTCGTTAGCTGTGTGGTGTGCTGTTCCGTTAGATCCTTTAGATCCTTATAACCTTCCACTACTCTCTTCACCTGTGCTAAACTGTCACTAAGTCTTCATACATCAGTGGTATTTACAGTCCTGAATGCAGTTTTCAAAATCCTACCTCCTGCGTCTAACAACTTCTCTTCCATCGTCTGTCCGCAGCTCGTGGTCTTGCGGTAGCGTTCTCGCTTCCCTCGCACGGAGTCCCGGGTTCGATTCCCGGCGGGGTCAGGCGTTTTCTTTGCCTCGAGATGACTGGATGTTGTGTCGTCTTTATCATCATCATTCATCCGCATTGCGGTCGGAGGAAGGCAATGGCGGACCACCTCCGCTAAGACCTTGCCTAGTCGGCGGTGCGGGTCTCCGGCATCGTCCCCTACGCTCCCCGGAGTATGGGACCTCATCATCATCTTCCATCGTCGTAATGTATGTAGGACCAAATCCAAATCCATAGCTTGAAGTAAATAATCTCGTAGGAGTTCGTAGGAGAGGCTGAATCCCTGGTACCCTCCCTGTATGAGAACCCCTCCCCCCCCCCCCCCCCCCATTCCTGTCATTCTCAAGGTGCAGTTCCGAGGGCACTTCTTTCAGTCTCTGTACTTCGTTTCTCACTTCCCACATATTCAGTTTTAGCATCCAGTGATGGCTGGTTTCAATGACGTCTAGTCAAGAGGGAATTACCCCTCCCCTCCCTCCAGTTGCCAGTTTTACAGTGCGCTTTAGCATTGCTGTTATTTTTAAAAATATCGGGAATCCGACAGCCGGCATTTAAAAAGATGCCACTATTGTCTCACGATACATCGAAAAAGGTATCGATATATCTACGGAAAAATTCAACTAAAGGGCCAATAAAAACATCGGCTGTACATTGCGAATATATTGCAGGTTTTAGACATGTATATTTCGGTAGTTATTTATTATTAGCTATTCTGTATATCAACACGCTAGCAACCTGCCTACCACCCTCCAAGCAAAACTGAAAGGAAAATGATGCATGTTCACGCTTGGCGATAACCAGTTTGCTGACAGTGGTAATTGCATGTAAGTGGCACAACAAACAGTGTGCGATGGGTCCGTCGTCCGGTTTCGTCACATATCGGATTTGTCTAGAACACGTCATGTCGATTTCCGTGTTTTTTCATTTCTTCGAACGCCAGCGACCAGTCATTGTAGCGTCAAAATTGCGTGGTGAAGCTAAACGTTGCAGTTTATGTTGGTAGCACCGAGAGCCGGTTACGTCAGCGTTTCCCCTCACACGTCTCCGGCCACTGCAAAGACCTGACTTGGCATCCAGATTTTTGTTCATCATTTTCAGCAAATGTTTTTGAAGAATGCTGCTTTAAAGAAGTAATACACTAGTTGCATTAAAATTGTTTATTTAGGCAACTGATGTGCAATTTTTTCAGATCGGGAGTCTTATTATTCCATCCACACCGCCAGCCTCTAGTACAGTCGGACTTCTTCTTTTGTGCCACCTATACTTGCTTCACACACTCAAAGAGAAAGATTGGATGCGGTGAAAGCTCAAAAAGTTGTAAAACTCCTTCATATAGTAAAAGTAAAATTATGTTTTACTACCATTTCAAAGAACAACTTAAAATATTTATCCAAAATTATGAAAAAATATAATATAATATAAAAATATCGGCCTTCGATAGTGCCACTTTTATATCGATATATTGGCATAACGGGAAAAAATTAGCCGATATATATCGAAACTTTTAGGAAAGAACATCGATTTATCGGTATATTGATATTATGTATGCTTACCCACTTGTAGCTGCAGAGGCACAGCACTGCCAAGACTATGATACACCCCAGGGTCATCGTTGTTTATGGTGTTACTTCAGGAAAGGAAGCGGCAGTCAATCTTTCTCACTTCTTCCAGGTCCATCGTCTATGACCAACACCTTATACGCGATCGCTACGGTCGCAAGTTCGAATCCTGCCTCAGGCATGGATGTATGTGATGTCCTTAGGTTAGTTAGGTTTAAGTAGTTCTAAGTTCTAGGGGATTGATGACCTTAGAGGTTAAGTCCCATAGTGCTCAGAGCCATTTGAACCATTTTTGAACACCTTATACTACAACTCCAAACATGTAAGAAACTCTACTCCCATATCCTGATGTCGCTGGCCACCATTACATCGCACATACACAAAAAATTAAGAATCTAAATATACTAGTTCTCCTCCCTCAGTCTCAATGCATATGGAATCGTACATATAGTTTGTTTGGGTTCGTCTGGTCTCCTCTTTTTCTATCTACCCTCCCCCTCCATCCGAGAGAGTGCTGCCATCACATGAGGCAATGAATCAGCGCATCTCTGTAAGGATGAACGTGCCCAACACTTTTTCGTTCTATTCTTTGGAGTGCTCGGGCTTGTCAGTATGACCCATTGCCCTACGTGATAATGCGATAACTTACCACTGCATTTATCCAATCCTTCTCGATGGTCTAATGGCTTGGTATTAGCTTTTCATATCAGTTTACACACTTCTTTCAACGTATTTTCAAAATTTTACACAGGTTCACCATTCTTTCCCCACTTTGAGTTTAATTACTTCAAATGAGGAAGGAATTTTCCTGCCATATTCTACCTCAAATGGTGACACACCTGTGCTCTCACGGGATTTGTTATGATGGTTATTCACGTAGTATGTTAGTATATTACCTATCGTCCAATGCACTGGTTCTGTCTTTCTGTTAGCCTGTGGATGTAATGGGCTTGTTCTTGATTTTCGAAAATATGATAAGTGAAATAATTGATTCGTCAGTTCTGACGTAAAGTTGGTGCCCTGATCCGTGAATATTGCCTCCGAAACATCAAACCTTAGCAACCAGTTGTTTACCATCACGTGTGTTACAGTGTCGGCTTGTTGTTTCGGAACACCGATCATTGCCACTTTGCAAGAGAAATGATCCATAAATTTTAGAACGTAGCCGTTTCCCACTGGTGTCTGACTAAAAGGCCTCAGAATTTACATTCTGATCATTTCCGAAGCTTTAGTAGCCTCTGGTAACCCCTGAAGCGGCGCATGTCGATGATTTAAATTTACACATTGTGCACATGGCACACAGTTTTATGTATACTGTTCCAGGTCTTGTTTATTTATTCTCTATCGATAGTGTTCATATATTCTTTGGTCTGTGGTCTTACGTCCCCCATGACCATGTATCCCATGATCACCATGTGATTCGCCGGCCGAGCGGTTCTAGGCGCTTCAGTCCGGAACCGCGCTGCTGCTACGGTCGCAAGTTCGAATCCTGCCTCGGGCATGGACGTGTATGATGTCCTTAGGTTAGTTGGGTTTAAGTAGTTGTGAGTCTAGGGGACTGATGACCTCAGATGTTAAGTCCCATAGTGCTTAGAGCCATTTGAACCATTTGAACCATGTAATTCCTTTATTACTTCTTACCATATTGCGGTAGGCAACGCCACAGGTCCCATGTCTCGCACAATATCCCACCACGAGTGGCAAATTGCGTTGTGAAAAGCTGGCACTCTGCATTAGCAGCCTGCACTGTACGTCACTCTGCAAGTCTATGAGCCATTGTCTGCTCCACACCAGTTTTCCTGTTAAGCGCATCTGCACTATTAGTACTTACGGATCACTTTGAAGCCGAAGTTAGTCAGTTCGATACCGATACTGGTAATGACCCCAAGGAACTGTGAATGTAGATTTTGGTCGGTGCTATGGTACTAATACCAAATGATGATACCAACGCCTTAGGTTTACTGTGGAAAAATATCTATGTTGTCCCAGCTGTCCAGAATTTCCGTGGTATTTGGTATTGTGTATGTGTGTGTAATTGTCCGTGCAATGAGATTCTTGTGATCGCCACATCGTGTACGATTACTTGATGGGTCCTTCAACCCCAACAACTATTTTGATGCTGCATGGCCTGTCAGTACCTTAATTTTTGTCCTGTATAAGTAGCAATGGAAGCATGTTACGTTGTATATTAAACTTAACACGCCTTTTTCAGTGGTAGCATAATTTTTTCGGCTTTGTCCGACTGCCGTGACGCCTAAGCTACTGGATGCCACTTATTTCTTGACTTGAACACAATCCCCCGCATGGTTGCTAGCACCAAATGATGAAATGAATTCCTTTTCGCAGCGCGGGGTAGTCGCGCTATTTGAGACGCTTTGTCACGGTCCGTGCGGCTCCCCCCGTCGGAGGTTCGAGTCATGCCTCGGGCAGGTGTGTGTGTGTTGTCCATAGCGTAAGTTGGTTTAAATTTTTAGGTTAGATTAAGTAATGTGTAGGCTTAGGGACCGATGACCTCAGCAGTTTGGTCCCATAAGACCTTACCACAAATTTCCAATTTTTCCAATTCCTTTTCATAATCGAGAAGGCTTAACATGAGAGTAGTTCTTAATGCTTGTTGAAGTTTTTCAAGTACAGTTTCACACTCTGTTGTCCATTGGAACTTCAAGCCTTTTTTTTTTTAATGAATGGGTGGTCATGCTATATCTGCAAATCACACTACGAACTTCCTATAGTAATTAGCCAGTCGGAAAAACGAATATGATTGCGTACTCGTTTCAGGTGTAGGGAAGCTTTGTACCGTGTTCATCACCTTATTCCTGTTCTTACGCCATCTTGGCTAATTATGTGTAGCAAGAAATTCACTTCCTTTAGTGCAAAATGGCACTTCTGTATGCCAAGGGTCAGCTGTGTTGAATGCATTTTTTTGAACTTCCTCTCAACCATTGCACATATTGTTTCATATCCTTTGCAAGCACTAATATCATCAAGATACACCATACGTTGTTTCGGTTTCAACCCTCTTAAAACTACACCAACTACCTCTGAAACGTGGTAGGTGCATTTTTCAAACCAAACGGCACCTGCCGGTGCTGGTAAGGACCCCAGGGCACTGTAAATGAAGGTTTTGGCCGGTCCTTTGGTACTACTTCCAATTGGTGATATCCACATCTTAAGTCAATTGTGGAAAAATATCTATGTTGTTCTAAGTTGTACAGGATTTCGTTGAAATTTGATACTGTATATGAGTCCGTGAAATTAGATATTTGTAATTGCATCAGAATCGATATTTTTTCCTACTGTCTATAGATCTTTACAGCAGTATGACGGCACCCCATACGCTAGTACTTTTCTCAAAGATAGCACTGCACAGTTGCTAGTTAATAAATTCTTCCATTATCAGTTGTATATGACGGAGCACTCTGTATGCTTCATGGTACACAAGTGACTGATTCCTAATTGGAATCTTTTGCTGTGTCCTTGGTTGCTGGCAATGAGCAATGTCTATAACCTCTAAATTGGTTACCAATAACCTCTTCAACACACTCAAGCCATAGGTACCAAAATTATCCACTCTGGTAGGCACTACTCATTCTTTACTTATTTCCCGTATTCATACAATAACCCTGTTCACAAAACATTGCTCTTTATTTTATTACTCAGTTCTCCTGCTTAGCTGAGTGGTAACGTGCTTGCCTACGATGCAGTGGACCCGGGTTCGACTGCCGGCCAGGTTGGAGATTTTCTCCGCCCGTGGACTGGGTGTTGTGTTGTCCTCAGCATCATCTCATCACCACCGACGCGCAAGTCGCCCAATGTGGTGTCACCTGAAATAAGACTTGCAGCCTTTGGTCGATCTTCCCCGGCCAACAATGCCACACGATCATTTCATTTTTTTTCATCTCATTAATCGTTTTCTATCAGTGGTTCTACGACACACAACAAGTTTTCGGGAAGTGCCATCCCTACATTTATCCAAATTTGTTTCCTTGTACTTTATGGCACTTCATTATGCGAACTGAGCCTTAATGACTCAACATACAGTTTAATTCATGTTCCCCCAAGTTACACCGTGCGTTGTCCAAGGTCAACTTCGAATCTAACCGTAGAATCAAGCATTACCCTTCACCTACATGGGGAAAAACTTCCATACTTTTCTGCGATCATTTCACTCCAAACTGAAAATTTAACACCAGTGAACCTAGCGATAGTACATCATTATCCCCCACTCCACTTAACCTGTGAGGGGCAGTCATATGAAAACCGAATACCAGTCGCAACGCGACAATGAAATGGTTCCTTTCAAAAGTAATCATCATACGCGTTAAGATAGTTATCACACTGGGAGACTAGACGATCAATTCCTGTTTCGCAGAACGCGGTGGCCGAGCGGTTCTAGGCGCTTCGGTCTGGAACCGCGCGACCGCTACCGTCGCAGGTTCGAATCCTGCTTCGGGCATGGATGTGTGTGATGTCTTTAGGTTAGTTAGGTTTAAGTAGTTCTAAGTTCTAGGGGACTGATGACCTCAGATGTTAAGTCCCATAGAGCCATTTGAACCATTTTGAGCAGAACGCGGTAAGCTGCTTATCGATCCACAACCGTACCCGCAAGTGTACTATCCCGTTCGACTGAAACCGACTTCCACGCATGTCTTTTTTCAGGTCGCCAGTGACGTCAAAATCACACAGTGAGAGAACTGGGCTGTACGGAGCACGTTTAAGTATTTCCCAACCAAATCGCAGTTCGGGCGAATTTGGAATTCTCGTTGTTGTTAGCGATTGATTATTTGTACTTCGCCTTTTACCCTATACCCCTCACTCTTGGAGTCTCGATCCCTCTATCCCACATTTCTTACAGTTCTTACGGTGTCGTTGACGGCACTCTTTTCGCATGGGACTTGAACTTCCGCAGTGATTGCACTTTACATAACTAGAGAAGGCGGTTCTCCTGTTACGAACTTTCGTCATCGCATCTGTTTCCTCTAGTGCCGTGGCTACGCTAATCGCGACAGGTCCTTTTGAAATTCTGCACGCACCTTCCTTGACACATCAGGTAAAAATTTCCCTCGACAAATTGTCTAGTGATGTATGTCTTATTTCCTACAAAATGATTCTATTCATTTTCTCCTTATCCATCAGCTGATAGGTATTCACAGTGACCCTTCATGTCTTATCTACAAAATCCTCGACAGACTCATTCTGCTTTTGTGACACCCCATTTAGTTCTTTGCGATAGAATTTGTAGCTATTTTACGTCCTATACCGTTGTACCAGGCCTTTTCTGAGTTCGCCGAATGGTTTAGCATTCCTTAGGTCCTCATGGTACATAACAGACGGTTTTGTTCCTCTGTCAAGCACAGCTTCGTCATTTCTAATAGTTGATGGTGTCCAATCCTCCAATTTTGCACCTGTCAGTACGTTACCTATAAATGCTTATATACTTTCCTGTCTTGCCCGAAAAAGAATGAACAGATGAAGCGGTAGCTGAATCGAAGATAAAAGCAGTCAAACCGAACGAGGTTCTGACCTCCCTGACAGCATCTGACTGCTTGGCATTTTACTATTAACAGCTCTCAACTGAGGTTCCTGTGCCAGTGAGAACTGTGCAGCTAACGGGGTGGTAAGAACCTATACCTTTGAGTCAGTCATTATGGAGTCTCTGTCCAACACAAGAAAAATAATAGGAGTGACAACAGAGAAAATGTGAACAATAAAATTCTAGCTAACAGTAGCACTAAAATATTATTCCTAGTCATTGCACTTGATCATCAGCCATCTGGATTCATGTAACTGGCTGGCATAATACCCCAACAGACGGCGTGTAGAACATGTGACTGGGACTGATTCTGTACGGAGTGGCCTAACAAACTACATTGCACACATCTTACTGGGTGCAAGTCCAGGTCTTCATCTGTCCTAACAAACGTCATTATCAAATTCCTTCGACAGTCCAGGCGCACCACTGGTTCCACAGCTGGCAAAGACGGTGCCTAGTAGTTGCAGGTAGATGACCAATTTTACATCATCGACAGGCGTGGGGTACCTCTCCAACTGGCAGTAGGTGGTGACAGATACAGCATGGCTGAAATGGGCAGTATCTATGGCAGATCAGTCAATATTCATGTATCTGGCTGGCATAATACCCAAACAGACGGCATGTACAACATGTGACTGGGGCTGATTCTGTACAGGGTGGCCTAACAAACTACATTGGACACATCTTAATGGATGCAAGTCCAGGTCTTCATCCGGCCTAACAATCTTCATTCTCAAATTTCTTCGACAGTCCAGGCGTTCTGCCGTCACACTTGGCAACACCACACAAGAAGGAGAGAAAACCAGCTGCTGCACACAAGCCACTGTGTTCTCGATGCCGTAATTCGCAGCTGTCGACGTTGTCCCAAATCCTGTCATCCATTCCCGACTGTGATTGGCAGAAGCCAATTCTGTCACCAGTTGTAGCGGCGCAGCATACCTGACGCCAGTTGTAGTTGGATGTCGGGATGGATGATGTAATTAGGTATCTCCTACCGACAGCGATGGCGTTGAGTGACGATTACCAGGAAGGCGAGTTCATGGAACCAGGTGGATGTCCGACGGCAAGTCTTAAAAACAGCAATTATATTGATATGTTTATTCTGAGCGAAAGCCACATCAATTGTGTGGCCAGCTGGAGGTCATCACGCTGAAGACACAAGCTGGTATCGAACGAGGGAAGATGCTCTGCCCAGAAAACGGCCTCAAGATACGACCAGTGCTCGGTGTCGGCCTATCGAGAGGGCAGCTGAGGTGAGGTTATGTGGACAGCACTTCAGCAGCGTA
Source organism: Schistocerca piceifrons (assembly GCF_021461385.2). NCBI lineage: Eukaryota > Metazoa > Arthropoda > Insecta > Orthoptera > Acrididae > Schistocerca > Schistocerca piceifrons. The sequence continues at coordinate 834,410,993 of NC_060149.1, read as the reverse complement.
CAGGAGCATAAGCTCCACAGGCAGACAGGCAGCACCCCGCTATGGCAGTCTCCACAGAAGTCGGACACCCTGTGTAGTTGTGCGAATCAGTGCAGAAAGTACTCAAGAATGCAGAGCTGAACCGAGGTCACCAGCGTAGGTGGCAGCGACAGTGGCTTGCAGGGGCAAGCCTGCAGTGGTAGAGTTTGCCCCGCATAGGGAGGTGGCAGCTTGGCAGCTAGTTAGGCTGAGTCCTCCAGGTAGGCACTCTGTAGTTGGCAGAAGTCGGCTGTCAGATGGCCCCCAGGCAGGATGGCACCAGCTTCTGGTGGCGTCAGGCTTAAGCGCACCACTCGTTACACAGCTAGCGGAGACGGTGCCTAGTAGTAGCAGCTAGATGACTAATTTCACATCATCGACAGGCGTGGCGTACCTCTCCAACTGACAGCAGGCGGTGACAGATACTGCATGGCTGAAACGGGCAGTATATATGGCAGCTCAGTGAACTGCTGTTTTTCCAAGTTATTAGCCCTTGTCACGTGAAACAAGGAAGCAGCCCAGTGTTGGGCCTGGATCGTCTTGAAGTACAGGTCACCGTTGCTGAAATCTGCTTCCGGGCTTCCACGATGTCAGCGGTACTACAATCCAAGCAGCGACTCTTGCTGGGCTGTCAGAGTTCACTTGTGGCATCTTGCGAAAGCACGTCTGCTAGCATGCGCCTTCTTGCCTTTGCTAAAGCTTCTTGAGCCAGCTGTGACGACATTTTCCTGCTGACATTCCTACGCTAAGAGACAGAAACTGTAGTGCAACAATATCAATGCTCACAAGGAGAACATGGCAAGTGCAGTATTCCGATTTCCCAGAAAATTCGCTCAGTGGAAGAGAAGCGAAAATAAATGAACAAGTGTCTTGGCTTATCCATAGATACTCGACTGCTTTTGAGAGAACGATCATCAAAGATTTGGACGTACTTTAGATGCTCTTTAGCACGCGATGCGCTAAATACAGCTAGTGTTCGAAAGACGATTATTCCTTTTACTCGTGTTTATTACGTTGATCGTTTATACTTCACTACCCATGCCCGTAGAATGTTACTATACGAATGTTTCTTATCAAGTTAGGTGATACAAGGGCGTTATGTTAATTCTAAATTACAGCTGTGTTTCACAATAACTGTCATACATTTGTTATAGAATATATATGTGTATGGTACTTTCAGGGGTTACGATCTTTTTAAATTCTCATTTTCTTATATTTCATTCTGATATCAATTCCTAATTCTTATAATTTATTCTTATGTTTATTCTTCAGGAAGATTTGGATCACCGATAGTAGAAAATTCGAAACATACAAATTCGTAACACCACGAGCATCACGTAAAGGCAGGTTTGCCACAGCGACCATTCTTCGTATGAATCTAACACGGGAAAGCAGCGTCGTTAACATTACTGAACATTTTACGCGTTGGCAATAATTTCGCAGCAAACCAAGTGTAACAGATAACTTTTCCGAAAATTGGCGTTTAGAACTGATTTTCAATAAAGGTACACTACGAGAATTACACTGAAAACAATTTCAAATAATTTTTCCATTCATTTATAGTTTTTTTTAAATTCATTCACCAGACATACAATTACTAGATGAATAAGGACACTGTTATTTCAGCATACGTTGGAAAACATGTGTGTACTAATCTTCAACGATCATTGGTAGGTAAATGAAACGCAGAAACGAAAAGAAAAGTAATAATCGGGTTTCGAACACGGGGCGCAAAAGTGTGAATACGCGACGCTAGCCACTTTTTTTCATTTTCTTCGTCATCATTTGGGTCATTTGGTCCATGCGGATGTCACATGATATCTCATCAAGTTTATCGTTGAATACTTCACTCCGTTCTTTTTTTTAAAAAAATTAAAGAGGACAGCCAGCCAAATATACCGAGCAACCGTGCCAGCGTCACTGTTGACCGTCATTTTGTCAGAATCGGCCGAATATGGGTACGGATAAGCCGAAACACGTGTTCGTTTATTTTGACCCCAACTCTACTGAGGAAAGTTTCTGGGAAGTCGTGTTATGGCACTTGCCGTGTTCTCCTCGTCAATGTGAACGCATTAGAAATCCTAATGCAAATTCTTATAAAAATTTTGATTGATTATAACTGTGTATTACTAACCTATTCATGACTCATGACTCTCAACCCCAGTTGCAGGGTGCCTATGTAACGGCTTTCAGGGGCAACAAAAATTTGATTTCCTGTATTTCATTATTGGCCGAATTTGAAATTTTAAATCGCTTTTATATTCTACTCATTAACTGGTGAAATCTTATGTTAAAGGCTTAACACAATAAGGCTGGTATTGCAGTTAGAAACTGTGAATATTCCATGAGACAGCATATCTCATTACGCACAAATTACCCTTACTATATTCATCGGGTATTTGAGAATGAGAACACTTAACGACTTCTACCAAACTTTAAACATGATTTCAAAACTTTTCTAAACTTTTTCTCTCTTGTATTCTTAACGTCAAATGTTTAACACATTAACTCATTTGTAACGAGACGTTTGAACCTGTTTTATGCAAGGGGGTTCGATTCTTTAAGATTCAGGGGTTAATTGGTGAATGCCTAACTCTCTGTCTGTGGCTCTTTAACTTATTTATTGTGCAGTCAGTTATGTCTATTAACTACAATCACACAATACGATCTGAAGGAAATTTTGACTCTTTTACTCTGATGATCCTGCATAATTAGCTTCGAAATTAACGTGAATAGTTTTGTTGGCGTCCACTGCTTTTTTGTCCATGAACACCGTTGTTGTCGCTTGATACCTTACAGGAAAAAATTGTAGTTATAAAAAAAATTAAACTAGTATCCTGTCATTTTCAGCAAACATTAACATTATAAAATATTTCAGATGCGACTTCTGGTATTAGTATTCAGCTTAGGGTGCTCTTCAGGATAAGGTATTTGTGGAATTGAATAGCTGATAAAATCGTTTCTTGAGGCACTTGTCGTTCAGGACAATATAAATCTTCAGTTGTTGTCAAAGAGCGAAATTCAAAAATAACATGAGGACAGCCATATCAGTTTTATTTTATAAAACCGGTCTGGTGTGTTGGAACTGGATCACACTCGGGCATCATTACACACCGCACAGCATCACCCTTGCCACTTTCTTCTACCTACAAGAAAACAAAAAGCACAACAGCGTTCTTCGCATGAGAATAAATAAATCACGTTGCCATTACCTGAATATAAAATTTAGGCTGGAAAGTGATGAAAATGAACCGATTAAGGCAGACGCGATAGACACATACTGGATATTTTTTTCGCGCTTACATGCATGTAGTTTTAGGCCACATCATACATCCACGTAAATGAGTAATGATCATCATTTCGCCACCTCGATATTCGCCAAATATAGACTTGCACGGTTTGTCTACGAGTGGCAGAAGAAGTTTTCATGGTAGTAGACAGTGGTAGTCAAGGCAGAAACGACGTTCATACTTGCAGGGGTGGAGGCAGGATTTTTTTTCGGCGGAAGGGGGGCGGGGGTTACTTACAGGAGAAGATGACGAGGCTTATTAGATATTCCATACAGTACTTCACTAGCCTTTATTTCTGTATTTCTGTGAATGTACATCAAGGTCAGTTCATTTAATCTGTCGCCGGCCGCTGTGGCCGAACGGTTCTAGGCGCTTCAGTCCGAAACCGCGCGACCGCTACGGTCGCAGGTTCGAATCCTGCCTAGGGCTTGGATGTGTGTGATGTCCTTAGGTTAGTTAGGTTTAAGTAGTTCTAAGTTCTAGGGGACTGATGACCTCAGATGGTAAGTCCCATAGTGCTCAGAGCCATTTGAGCCATTTAATCTGTCGACTCCCGTTGCGCTCCTTAAGTAAGTCTTCAAATACCTAGATGTTGAGAAGGAACGTTCTGGTGTTGCTGTAGTTACAGAAAACGTGAAGAAAAGTTTCAGCACGAGTGCAGGAAAAATAACTTCATTTCACATATTTAAAGATGTGAAAAATCAGTAGGTAGTAAGTAAGATGTTTCTGGTTAAGCAAATTTCTACTCTTCATCTACAATTCATCTGGCGATGAATCAACATCATTATACCACCGATTTGTTTTAGCATCGACTGTAATGTGTAAGTTTACAGCAAATGCTCTTACTACGTTTTTCGGTATCAAAATTCGTATGTTTTTTAGGATCTCCTTCTGATTTAAATACCTGTCCTTTAGCTGGCTGACGAAATAGTCTACGAAACGAAGAAAAATTGAAAGCCTAAAATTCTCTTCAGTAGTCTCTGTCTCTAAGTTAGGGTGCTGTGTTTGTCTCCCCGTGCCTCTTGCAATTTCCAGCTTAGTTCCAAGACGTTTAATCACACTGTTTGACACCTCGTACACAGAATGGAAAGGTGATATAAAATCTTACATTTCCTTTTCTAGATTCTCACACAGATCAACGCATATATTATGGTCTATATGTTCTGATTGTAGTAAACTGGCTAAACCGTATTACAGGATAAAAATCTGGCTAAACAGTTCATGAAACAAGGAAATTGTATTCATCCTTTCCACTCAACAGTTCTCGCATAATTTTATAAGCCTTGTCCTTCTTGTTTTGGCATGGATCTGTAATACTTTACCCGTTAGCAGTTTTTCCCTCTTAAGGAAAGCTCTGAAGACTGTGATGATTTTGTTTATGCTGTCTACAGAAGTCCTGATTGCAGAAGCAGTAAATAATCGGTTAAGAGCTAAATTTGTGAATGATTAGAACAGTGGACGTTAATTGACTGCAGATAAGACACTTGAAATCTTGCAGCACATTCATTGGTCACACCGCTCATGTTTGCTGTCCCATCGAACCCAAATCCGCGAACATTGTTCATATTTAGTCTAGGATGACGAATAAAACTTCCTGGCAGATTAAAACTGTGTGCCGGACCGAGACTCGAACTCGGGACCTTTGCCTTTCGAGGGCAAGTGCTCTAACAAGTTAGCTACCCAAGTACGACTCACAACTCGTCCTTACAGTTTCAGTTCTTCCAGTACCTCGTCTCCTACCTTCCAAGCTTCACAAATGTAAGCACTTTCATCTGCCAGCACACTAAAAACTTAGATGTTTTGACTTTCACAACACGTTCTTTGCCTACCAACAGTGTAAATGATTTTGTGCTGAATGTCTTTGCTCAGATACGTCGTATTAGCACCTGCCCTATCAAGATGGTTTTTTAGAGTTAAATCTCCTGCCTAAATTCGGAATCTTAATAATGCCCTAAATTTACCATCATCTCTACTTCCACCTTCATCTACTGACAGTTGTTCACAATCCCTGTGTCTTCTCAATGCTAATGCCTCTCGTCCAGAAAACAAAGCAGTGATAGTAATAGGGAAAAGCTATGCTCTGTTTTCACTTTTTTTCAGTGTGTGTTTAGATGACATTATCTGTTGTTAACGTTATCTGTCTTCTTTTTAACCATTAATATAAAATTCTGAGATGAAATGCACGATTTCTCATGATCTCTGAGCTCTTGTTTTTCATTTTTCAGTTTTATGAATTTTTTTTGCTGACGAGCTCAGCTGAACATTTCCACATTTCCCAGAGTGGAATTCAGTTGCAGATATAAGAAAGAATTTAGAAGCACTCTCATTTGCTTCTGAATAAGTTAACCATTGAAACCCTGACAATCACCAATCCTGAAATTTCGAATTTTTTTGCCATAAGGAAATTTGTAAGTAATATACGTATTTATAGTATATTTTCTGGTCCTCGCGTACGGAGTTTTATGAATAAAAGGTACTTATGTCATTCCCGGTCATAGTTTTGTCTTCGGATGAGTATTTTGAATATTAGATGTTCATGCTTGCGGTTGTGGTTCACTAAGTTTGCAAATCCGGCTACCATCTAGTTGTGTCCTGACTGAATGCTGCAGAATTTCTTAGTCGGAGTCTCAAGTGATGTTCACTACACCTGTAACTTCTGTTGCATCTAGACACTTTCTTTTGTTCGCAGACGAAAGAAAAGGACAAAGTTGCTTGTATTTTCTTCTCCATTTCTAAATAACTAACAATGTGACTACACTAAAAAAACACTCCGTGAGTTGTAGCACGTCGTTTGACTCATTCAGAACGGCCACGCTGCTACGCCACATGCTACTGGCTGCCAACACATAAGATCCTACGAAAAACGCAAAGATAGCAGATTCCAGTGAGTCTGCTAATTAATAGAGAGAAGTTTGACTCACGGAGTGTCATTGCTATCCTGCTAATTGTTACCAGGGAGTATCAAGTATCAACCAAACATTCATAACATGAAACACAAGTGGGTGAAACTGTAAGCAATAGATCGGTTCGGTATTACCCGTAAAGGCCTCAAGGGAACTGAATTTACATCTCTGTACGATAAAATTTTTGGCAGATTTTCTGCTTCACGTAAGTCGTAATTACATTACAAATCGAGAGCTTACATCATAAGACACCCGTAAACAGACGTGGCGTTGAAGAGCGTACAAGAAAGAGATGGTAGTTATATCATCCAAGGATGCACTCAATACATTTTGAAATTATGTTCCTTAATTATTGAAACTTAGATTATCCTTTAACTTAAAATATTTTCTAATGGCAGGGAATGAATATCTGTTTCATCAGTTTATGTGATCTGAACACAAAAGAATTTGGCTCAGCATTATTTTTAAAATAAATGTTTATTCCTGATGTTCCAAATTTGTTGACGAGGAGAAGTTTTTAGTTTACGAACAGCAGTTTTTAAAGAACTTGGTTGATATTTTCATTTCTTGTTGTACTAAATTCATAAAATTTTTGTGTTTTAGAACATTTCCCGCAATTTGAGGGGGGGGATACACCCACCTCCCCCCCCCCCCCCCTTGTGTCTGCCAGTGCGTACTTGTTACACTCTGCGCTATGTCATACGATAAATGGCTAAAATTTTCGCAAGGCATTACGCAACGATTCAAACGTGAAGATTTGTCTCTCGATTGACGAAACTTAATTACGTAACTCTTCGGTTTTATTTTGTATCTGCAATGAATCCGATGTTGGCGAGATGGTAAACCCTAATCATTCCTGTTTCCATTCGTTTCTTCTTAACAGTAACACACTATGTACGCCACACACCTGTCCTCACAAAACTTAAACTTGGAATCATCAGAGTCACATTATTGTTGTCAAAGTATTGTTGCAAAACATTACCACACGCCAACCAGCGCTGCAGCGTAGTCCTCGCATCATCTTCACATAACAGACTACGTCATCTTTGAAAGTAGGATGGCAATTGTTGTTGCGAAAATGAGAGAAGACAGCTTGTAGCATAAGAACATTACATACGATTATGTCTCGAATGTATGTTTCTGTTAAGTATACTCTATGTACTGTGCCTTTGTTATGTGTATACTTTACACTACACGTTATTGCTTGTATTAATTGCATCTTATTTATTGTTTCTGTACTGTAAATCAAGTGTGAATGTTATTACTAAATTGAGTCTTAACTATGGAACTATTGCAATTCTGAACTTGTTGACCTTTTCCTGTGGGAAAAAATACCATTACATTTTGAGCATGACATCTTTGGCGCATGGGGAAAGCATGGCCAGTCTCCGTTTGGTCACCACAAGGATCAGTCAGCTTTAAATGGCTGCAGTGATACTACAAATGGTAAATTTTCTCCGTTGGAGGAACATAGAGGCGAGCAGGCCGTATTGAAGTCTGTTCGAAGTTCCGGTGATGAATGGCCAAATCTGATGTGATGTGAAATCCACGATTTGGAACCACTGTATAGTCGTGCTTTGGACCATCTGAAGATGCTGCAGTCTGCTGACTGGAAGATACATTGTAATAAGGTAAGATAATTCGTCGTTTGTTTTAGTTCTGTAGAGAGAAATCAGGTCTCGTCCTTTCTGCGTCTCGAATTTAAAAAAGTCGGTAGATGTGCTTTTTACAATATTATCTGCTGAAATGTATATTGACCATATAACCATTTCTTTTTTCATGTACAGGTGTGCTGTGTAACAAAAACTATTTGTGAGATTCATTTGAGATATCTTAAATTATGTTTTACTGTAACAATACTGCAATTTGGATGTGGCAACTAAAGTAAAGATTATTTCCGTCTAGTTCATGCATAGTTAATATTAAATCACGAGATACACAAAGTACGGTAAAATTTTGTTCAATACTTTTGGAAATGGAATGTGTCTCTTTTACGAAGGGTCAGAGGAGAAACTATGAAGTCTTTTTTAACGAGCAAATTTCTCTTATGAATGAATGTGGCAAAGTCATGTCTCCGCAATATCATTTCTTCCAGGAGTGCTAGTTCTGCAAGGTCCGCAGGAGTGCTTCTGTGAAGTTTGGAAGGTAGGAGACGAGGTACTGGCGGAATTAAAGGTGTGAGGAGAGGTCGGCAGTCGTGCTTGGGTAGCTCAGTCGGTAGAGTACTTTCCCGTGAAAGGCAAAGGTCCCGAATTCGAGTCTGGCTCCGGCACACAGTTTTAATCTGCCAGGAAGTTTTGTTAAATATCTTTTTGAATTTTATTTGTTAATTGCTCTTCACTAAATGGCATTTATTAAAACAGAAAAGTTGCACTATAGAAAAATATCGATAACCAATTAGTTAAAGCGTAAAATAAGGAGTTGCCGTAATGGGAATTACGACTGGTTTCAAATACAGCAAATATACACGTGGAATTTTTCAAGGTTAGCTGTAATGATCCCTGCCTCAGTCTTAAGTGATGACACTGCGGTTTGAATAAGACAATAGCCGGCCGGAGTGGTCGTGCGGTTCTAGGCGCTACTGTCTGGAACCGAGCGACCGCTACGGTCGCAGGTTCGAATCCTGCCTCGGGCATGGATGTGTGTGATGTCCTTAGGTTAGTTAGGTTTAATTAATTCTACGTTCTAGGCGACTGATGACCTCAGAAGTTAAGTCGCATAGTGCTCAGAGCCATTTGAACCATTTTTGAATAAGACAATATTTTATAGAAGCAAGACACAGGCAGGCAATGAAAACATTAGTTAAAGTGTTTCACAAACGGGCATGTAATTGTGTATCAGGTTCTTCAGAACCACGATGGTCTTGAAAGTAAGAAACTGAGTTTTTTCCGGTCACGGTTAGTTGCTTGACTTGTGTTGCCAAAAGAAAACATTACTTTGAATTTACGTTGCTGAAATATTTTCACTAAAATTTAGTTTGGCGTGTTACATGACGATGTGTCTTTGCATATTTGCTTTCAAATTACACTTTAATGTAACTTCTTAGTTAAGAGCTTGTTATGTTGAACGGTACATTGATTTATTCTAAATCCTTCAGAAATTTTTTCCTATCTGTTGTGACGACATTATGTGACGTTAGAAATACCGACGTAAGCTTAACTCCTAGGCCGTTACAAACTGGGAGAGCAAGATTAATCATATGACATCGATTGTAGGGTTACATAACGACACACGACGGAGAGAAATTGACAGGAGCAATAAATCACAGGTAGCGGTAGTCAGATAATTGTATGCTTATTATCATATTGTTCGTAGAATGTGGTCACAAATTCTAATAGTTTAGGTATGCAGATGTATCATCCAAGGATATCCAAGAGCTACGATGCGGATTAATGACCAGTATTTGCTGCAATGCATTTGACGGAATAAATGACTTCATAGCAGTTTCGGTGTGCCATTATTATGGTCACTAGGATAGCGAAAGGATCCAGGATCGTGTACGGGAGGCTTCCCGAAGGTCGCACGTACACAAGACGATGAGCTGCTCAAGGCCCGCCACAAGAGGAAACTTTGACGGTGTTTATGACATCCAAACAGACTGAACATAATGAAAGTGCGGTTGTTATGAGATGTAAGAGACGGCCTAACATCCATAGTGAGTGCAGACGTTTCTCAATTTGCCGAGAAGCTGGATGCATCGAACATACTTGAAAGGAATGTGTTCAGAAGACACAATGTCTGATCAGGTTGAAACGTCCCCTTAGAAAAATTAATGAATGACTGTGCTGATAAACCTCTTACATTATTTGATTTTCAAACAGCTGAGCAGAACTGAAGGTACTCAGACATTTTACTCTTTACCTAATCTGATCAACACTAAACTGACACACAATATTTTTAGCGCTACGCAATCTGACCCTCAAAAATCCCTACAAAAGAATGGCCCTGATTAACAATAACCTATACCTTTCGTGAATCACTTACCTCACACACCGAGCGAGGTGGCGCAGTGGTTAGCACACTGGACTCGCATTCGGGAGGACGACGGTTCAATCCCGTCTCCGGCCATCCTGATTTAGGTTTTCCGTGATTTCCCTAAAACGTTTCAGACAAATGCCGAGATGGTTCCTTTGAAAGGGCACGGCCGATTTCCTTCCCAATTCTTCCCTAACCCGAGCTTGCGCTCCGTCTCTAATGACCTCGTTGTCGACGGGACGTTAAACACTACCCACCACCACCACCACCACCACCACCACTTACCTCACAAAAATCTTCGTTATTAGAACTACTGCAATACAGCGAACGCCAATACTGCCAGCTAAATAAAAGATTCTAACTACTGAAGTAACTAACTACTGATAAGCATAGTTAGCAAATGAAAGATCTTGATAAAGAACAAACAATGTATTTACCTTAACAGTGTTCAAAAGTCATAATGTATGTCAGTTCATGACATCCAGTCTTACAAATTTACTGTCTCTGATGGACACACGTCCAGATCATCCGCTCTCAAGACTCCGTCATCTCTCCCCCCCCACATCCGCCACTGCTGGCGGCTCACCTCCAACACCTCCAACTGCGCAACGCTACGCGCTGTTAACAGCCAACTGCCCAACGCTACAATAGCGTCTATTGCAACAATGCCGACCAGCCTCAGACTGCACACAGCACAGCCAGTGATTTTCATACAGAGCGCTACGTGGCGTTACCAACATAAAAACCTAAACAGCCTACTTACAAGGTCTATAGAGATGACATCCTTGATGCACCACATCGGAGCTGCAGGTGATAATCTTATCCTACAATACGACAATGCTCGACATGATAGGACTCTTCCTGTTTCTGCTGGAAAAAAATGCAACCAAAATACAACATCTGTAAGATACTTACGACTTGCAGTTATCCTGTTTCAGTTGTCTCTTGCTAAACGGAATAGTTGCAAGTAATGATCGGCGGTCTCTTCCCATGATATCTTCATTGTATCAGCATATATATTCGAGAAGCCATCTTTTAGGGTGCGCTGGAGGCTGCTATCATTTACCCCATTCCCTGCTCCAATTTAGAATGGTGCACGCAAAGCGTCCCACGCTATGGGCTCCAGTATCTCTGATTTCACAGTCCTAACCATTTCGTGAAAAATGTACAGTGGCAAGTGAGATGTTGCCTGACTTTCCTTGGAACGTATCAGTATCAAACGTTACCTTGTGTGTTGTGTTGCTGCACAGAGTGAACAATGAGTATAGACATTACATTTGTTGCTCCAAACTGATTCAACTACCTCGTACATTTCAGACATGTTGCAAATTCATCCACTGGATCTATGTTTTCAGCTTTTATGTATACTTTTTCATATGTTCTAAATTTTATTTAACAGTTATGACATTCAAGTTTTCGAGTTGTTGTTGTTGTTGTTGTGGTCTTCAGTCCTGAGACTGGTTTGATGCAGCTCTCCATGCTACTCTATCCTGTGCAAGCTTTTTCATCTCCCAGTACCTACTGCAACCTACATCCTTCTGAACCTGCTTAGTGTATTCATCTCTTGGTCTCCCTCTACGATTTTTACCCTCCACGCTGCACTCCAATACTAAATTGGTGATCCCTTGATGCCTCAGAACATGTCCTACCAACCGATCCCTTCTTCTGGTCAAATTGTGCCACAAACTTCTCTTCTCCCCAATCCTATTCAATACTTCCTCATTAGTTATGTGATCTACCCATCTAATCTTCAGCATTCTTCTGTAGCACCACATTTCGAAAGCTTCTATTCTCTTCTTGTCCAAACTATTTATCGTCCATGTTTCACTTCCATACATGGCTACACTCCATACAAATACTTTCAGAAACGACTTCCTGACACTTAAATCTATACTCGATGTTAACAAATTTCTCTTCTTCAGAAACGCTTTCCTTGCCATTGCCAGTCTACATTTTATATCCTCTCTACTTCGACCATCATCAGTTATTTTGCTCCCCAAATAGCAAAACTCCTTTACTACTTTAAGTGTCTCATTTCCTAATCTAATTCCCTCAGCATCACCCGACTTAATTAGACTACATTCCATTATCCTTGTTTTGCTTTTGTTGATGTTCATCTTATATCCTCCTTTCAAGACACTGTCCATTCCATTCAACTGCTCTTCCAAGTCCTTTGCTGTCTCTGACAGAATTACAATGTCATCGGCGAACCTCAAAGTTTTTATTTCTTCTCCATGAATTTTAATACCTACTCCGAATTTTTCTTTTGTTTCCTTTACTGCTTGCTCAATATACAGATTGAACAACATCGGGGAGAGGCTACAACCCTGTCTTACTCCCTTCCCAACCACTGCTTCCCTTTCATGTCCCTCGACTCTTATAACTGCCATCTGGTTTCTGTACAAATTGTAAATAGCCTTTCGCTCCCTGTATTTTACCCCTGCCACCTTTAGAGTTTGAAAGAGAGTATTCCAGTCAACATTGTCAAAAGCTTTCTCTAAGTCTACAAATGCTAGAAACGTAGATTTGCCTTTCCTTAATCTTTCTTCTAAGATAAGTCGTAAGGTCAGTATTGCCTCACGTGTTCCAGTGTTTCTACGGAATCCAAACTGATCTTCCCCGAGGTTGGCTTCTACTAGTTTTTCCATTCGTCTGTAAAGAATTCGTGTTAGTATTTTGCAGCTGTGACTTATTAAACTGATAGTTCGGTAATTTTCACATCTGTCAACACCTGCTTTCTTTGGGATTGGAATTATTATATTCTTCTTGAAGTCTGAGGGTATTTCGCCTGTTTCATACATCTTGCTCACCAGATGGTAGAGTTTTGTCAGGACTGGCTCTCCCACGGCCGTCAGTAGTTCCAATGGAATATTGTCTACTCCGGGGACCTTGTTTCGACTCAGGTCTTTCAGTGCTCTGTCAAACTCTTCACGCAGTATCATATCTCCCATTTCATCTTCATCTACATCCTCTTCCATTTCCATAATATTGTCCTCAAGTACATCGCCCTTGTATAGACCCTCTATATACTCCTTCCACCTTTCTGCTTTCCCTTCTTTGCTTAGAACCGGGTTTCCATCTGAGCTCTTGATATTCATACAAGTCGTTCTCTTATCTCCAAAGGTCTCTTTAATTTTCCTGTAGGCGGTATCTGTCTTACCTCTAGTGAGATAGGCCTCTACATCCTTACATTTGTCCTCTAGCCATCCCTGCTTAGCCATTTTGCACTTCCTGTCGATCTCATTTTTGAGACGTTTGTATTCCTTTTTGCCTGTTTCACTTACTGCATTTTTATATTTTCTCCTTTCATCAATTAAATTCAATATTTCTTCTGTTACCCAAGGATTTCTACTAGCCCTCGTCTTTTTACCTACTTGATCCTCTGCTGCCTTCACTACTTCATCCCTCAAAGCTACCCATTCTTCTTCTACTGTATTTATTTCCCCCATTCCTGTCAATTGCTCCAGTATGCTCTCCCTGAATCTCTGTACAACCTCTGGTTCTTTTAGTTTGTCCAGGTCGAGTTATTGCTCTTTTTTTGAATTTCCTAGTTCAAGGAGAACTAATGTGAATTATCCTTTTAGCAAATTGTGCAAAGATGATGATCACAAAATAATTCATTGTCGTTCAGAGTGACAAAAGTACAAAGAGCTTATGAAATTCATACACTAATCCTAAATTGGATGTAATTCTTTTAAGGTGAACACTGAAAATTCTACAGACGTGGTTCCGTTTTACTATCACAAATTTTGTGCCACGGAACGAGAAATTGTGCACATAAAGCAGAATTATCAACATTCAGTGTTTTGTAAAGTAATGAAGTCTTCTCCACAAACGTGTGGATTGGATGTTCAAAAAGGTTGACTTTCTTCCATGAGTATTGTCTTTCCTACATCTACATATACGATAGGCAAGCAAGGGTACTTTCGGTAGCATTGTCATCCTCCATTCCGTTGTTTTGGTTCCATTCGATAATGAACTGAAATAGCGAGTCTCGCATAAGAGTTCGATACCTCTAACTATACTGTGCTTGTCATTTCGTGAGATATGTGTGAGAGGAACTGATACTTTGCATGAATCTTCTTTCTCGAAAAACACTTTGAATTCTTTGAATTTTCATAGGAAAGCTCTACGTGATGCACGACGCCATGCTTGCAGCTTCTGCACGGGCGGCTCACGATTGTTAAACGAACCCGTATCCCTCTTTTCTATATTCTAAAAAATCTGCCACACTAGGATTTTGTAAGTTGCCTTTTCCGTGGGTGAATTACATGTCGGTGTATGCCTTTTAATGAGGCTGTTATTCCTTCGAGTACAACTACTTTCATGTGGTCGTTCGAATTTAAGTTGTCCAAATGTAAGTTCCTGTTCCTTGTGTTCTATCACTACAATAATAAGGTAGCTTCATGTCCATACAAGGTGTTTAAGAATAATATACTGTATGCAATTGGAGACAGTACTTATCAAAAGTAGAAAAAATCTTGTATACATACAGCTCCTCAATTATTTTGATCCCACAGTCATTTTAAAAATTAACATATTTTTCTGGGATTTTCCCATGTGCTCAGGTATACTTATCTAAATCGGTAAATGATGCGAGTTCAATTCACTAGACACGTTCTGCTTTCAGCAGAATCATTTCCCTGATAAGCTGCCATCAATAGAAGTATTTTCAAATATTTTTCGTCCATTTTACAGCAAGTAGGTTTGAGTTGATAACATAAGGAATTCCTGCCGATGTTAAATATGTTCAGAGTGGTTTTTATACTTCATGTCCATTGTGAATAAGTGTAAGACCATACAAAGTGATGTTTTACAGCCTCTATGCACGTATCCTCTCAATAAGAAAGAGTACAAATATTCTTACAGGTCGCATCAGGAGATTAAAGTATCGATTGTAATTTTACATTCACTTGATTACTTCCTCAGGCTCCCTTTAAATTACTCATTGTGCTATGAAAGTATTTCCTACTTCTAGGTGTATCAGTCAAATAGCAGTCAGATTGTGTTAATTTTCTTTCATGTATCACAGTTATGTATAAAAGGGGGAATATTTTCAGGGCGTTTTCACTGAACCCAAATCAGGTATGTGCTCAGCTTAGTAAAAACGAAAGAAGTAACAGGCAGCCAGTAGATTCTGAGACGGAGCGCTGAAAATTTACAGTTAACACCTTGCGTTTTATTTGCGAATGAGGCAAGATTCACGCGAACAGAGATAATAAATTAGCACAAAGATCATGTAAGGCAGCGATCATGAAAGCAAGGAATCAAGTTCGCGTTAGTATCAACGTGTGTGACAGACTAAAAGAGCCATATACTTGTACCTTCTCACGTACATTAACAGGTGTTCTTGATCACCTGTTTCTACGACACAACTAATCGGCACTATTGGAGAAAATTCACTCTCAGAAACACAACGGATATGCACTGTATGAAATGACGACATCCTGCTTTCTATGTCCTTAAGACAGTACCTAATATAAACGATTAATAAGTGATTGATAGGTCGAGGAGGTCCAATAGCACGGCCTCTTCGTTTATCTGTCCTTTATCCAGTAAATTTCAGGCTGTAAGGCAGTCAGGTCTTAATGATTCTTTCAGAAGAAGAGCTGAAGGATGCAGAGTAATAAACAGGAATTATTTTTATAGAAAAGCACGCTATATAAACCTGAAATAATCTCGAATTCATTAGCTATAGAAATAAATAATATAAAAACATTAGATAAATTTAGGAAAGAGTTAAAAATATTCAAATGTACAATACTTGTTGTAGCACTGTGGAATAAAAAATTATTCGCTTCCGCACAGGCCTGCCACTTTGTTCAAAATTGCATATAAGATTTTTCAATATGTCTTTCACAATAAAGAAAGAGTATGCTGCTGTTTCTCTGTTGTGATTGTTTCAGGCAGTCGGACACTTAGAAACCTGTCGAAGCGAGCCTGGCGAAGAGCGGGTGTGAAATTACGTGTATGAAGTGGAGAAAATGGAGTGGTGTCAATGTTTTGTGTGTTTGTGTGTGTGTGTGTGTGTGTGTGTGTGTGTGTGTGTGTGTGTGTGTGTGTGCGTAATACATGTACACTGTATATCTATTTCTAAATGACTTATCCATATCTTCGTATAAAATGATCAAAGGCTGAATTATTATTACTGATATTATAGTGGTAACCACATTGCACATATCCTGTAGTGTCAACAGACAGATGGCCCCTATCTCAACAAGTATTTGTCTCCATTCTTACGTTTACAGGCGATTTCTTCCAGTACTATATCCTGTAAGGATAGGGACAATTTTTTAAAACACCCTATATATGAGAAATATATTAGTTTGTCTTACGTTGTGGGTCAACTGCCAGTTCCTGTGCCAAGCGCTACAATTTTCTGGCGTTGTAACTTCACTGCACACAAATAAGCGAAATACAATTACGTATAACGATTTAAAACGTGGTTATTTTGTCTGTTGAAGGTTCAATGATATGCATAAAGAAAAACTGTTATCGGTTTTGCAGCAATTATACCATGAAAGGTAACCATCTAGAATAATATAAGCATGATTGAGAACATACTACTGTAAGAGACTAGAAGACGTGGGCAATAATGTTGTATTTTTTTATAATGATGTATGACGGTACTTCTAACGCATTTATTCACTGTATGGCTGTCATTAATAGGAATAGCAGTAAAATGATAAAGGATAAGGCACACTTATGAATAATTGCAGAAACACTTCTTGTAAAAGTTCTGGATGCCGTGGCTTCCGTTGTAAAATGCATCCGCCATATGAAGATACAGTACACGAACCACATGCAGATATGCGATCGGAATGTTTATTGCGGTTGACTGGTAGATAACTGAACTAAGGAATGAATCGAATCAAATGTATTCTGAGTACAGAACGCCAACCCAGAAGAGATGTTGAAATACTTGTAGGGATAAAATCCAGTTCTCACTACTAATCATAACAATATGTAGTGATCTACGTGTTGCCTAATCGTTCATTTTTAATTAGTATATAAATTTTCACTTGATGGAGGGCCTGTTTACCTGTTCTTTGACCAGTCTGAAACTGCGGTTGTTTTATTTGTTTGTGATGTATTGTGAACGTTTTCTCATAGGCGAGGCAGCGAAAGCGGGGCCGCAAACTCATGAGCTTACGCAACTGACCCCTTGGGCAGCCTACGTCATTTGTAAATTGCAGCGTGGTGGGCCATGCCATCGGGTCATTGTGTATCAGTACATTCCGCAAGTAGTTCCCTTTCTTTTTGCATTCAGTTACGTTCACGTCGATCGAAATGCCGTAAGGTGAGCCGAGCAGACGCGCCAGCAGCAGTAGCAGAGCAGCAGTTGTCTGGTGCACAGTAATTTAGTTTAGTTTCTCTTTTTTTCACGTGTTTGTGCAAAGAAGTCAACTATTCCTGTTTATTTTAATGTGTAGACTAGCGGTTGGGAGGCGGCTTCCTAGTGTAATTTACCCGCCGTCAGCCGGCCGCGGTGGTCTCGCGGTTCTAGGCGCGAGTCCGGAACCGTGCGACTGCTATGGTCGCAGGTTCGAATCCTGCCTCGGGCATGGATGTGTGTGATTTCCTTAGGTTAGTTAGGTTTAAGTAGTTCTAAGTTCTAGGGGACTGATGACCACAGCTGTTAAGTCCCATAGTGCTCAGAGCCATTTGAACCATTTTTTACCCGCCGTCAAACCACTACGTCACGCCACTTCGTTTCTAACATTCTGCGTGGTGTCTGTTGTTCTAAGTCGTGTCTCCCTACCACTTTCGCGCAACGACGCTCTGAGCGTGTATTTTAGGGAATTGACTAGTTGGAACCTGGGACCTGTTGCTGGTAAGGAGACACCAGACCACACATGACATGTAGAGTTCAGAAGAGTTCATTGACTAGCGATGATATAACCAAATACTTAATGATTTCAGCGTCAGCTCCATTGCACTCCCTGTAAAAGAATCTTAATACTAACTAAATTTAGTGGAAGGGGTTCAAGGCTTTCCTATTTTTAGTTAGCTGGTAAAATAACGTCGAAAAAGCAGTTAAGTTTACCACTGGAAATTTTATTCTACTCACAAAACATTGTTTATAAATTGCACTATTGATAAAAGGAAATGTTTTAATACAGGATGATAAAAACCAACTGCGTTCAACAAAAATGTGAACGAATATTCCCTGAATGGGTTTCCAAGTTCTACAATGTATCGAAGGATGACCTATGCCATATCACATCTATAATCTAGGTTTAAATTAAGTTTCACAAAAGAGAAAACTATCAAAATGGTCTACAGTGACCCTCAGTAATCTTTAATTACTTATCTAACTTGTCGTAAATTACAGTGGCTGGTGTGGCTTCTCAATAATTATATAACAGAAAAATCATTGCGTTTCAGATTTTAGCTTACGTAGCAAATGTGAATACGATGAGCTTCAATTGACGATCGAAACTAGTATTACGTAAAAAGGGATGTAACAGATGAGACTTCTGCAGTTCTGAGTGAAGCCTTATGCGCTCAAAAATGCGGCATCGCGTGCGTTCATTACCTTGTCGGTGTTCGTCAGGGGGCGGCGGCCGGCGCAGCTCCATACAGCTCGCCGTCTCGGAAGCAACTCTCCTAACTTCTCCTTACTATAATTTACCGAAGTTGGTTTAAAAAAACTATCTGGCTGTGTTTTCATCTGACCAATCAGGGTCTCAATGTTAACCTTAAGCTCCGCCTACAAAAATTCTGTCTATCCAATGAGAAACGTTATACTTTTCGTGATGGGGCAATGTTTTTAAAGTTTGCAACGTAACAGAGACGCGAAAAAGTCTCACGCTAAAACTTGCAGCTGGTGTGGCCCTTTTAGTGTTATCATAAGATCTATACTGTTCTTCTGGAGGGCTCTATCTTTTAACATGGGCTGGGGTGTGGTCCTGGTGGTTAGCTGGCGACGTGGGTGTCCGTCCCTTATCGTAGGGCCTTCTAGCTTAACACGGTTCTGCTCTCGGCTTCTGTTCTCGTTTCTCCCCTTGGAACTGCGTCTGTCTCACGGTGGGAAGGTATGACATGCATTTAGGCATTAGTCTGTGGTATTCCATTTGCTCACTCGTTACCTGTATTACTATGGTTAACTTAATGTCACGATTTATTCGGAGCTATGTGAAATACTACTGGATTTGCTTATCATGTTAGGGTTTTCATGGAAGATGTTGGATTTGCCTGACACCTTACAAGCTTAAATCTCGTTCTGGTACACACCATATAGTTTAGATCAGTGCATTCTGGTTTGCACACTTATCTAGTGTAGTAGCTTTCGGGTAAGCAGAGTTTCTATAGAAGGTAACTGTAGATGCATCCTCCTCAGTAGAGACATTTATTTCTGTTTAAGAGCTTGCCGTCTCAGGGCATAGTGAGAAATCTCCAGAGCAGTTTTTAGTGTTTCTTTATTCTGCTCGTTATATTTTGTGTACATTCAAACACAGTAGCGCCATTTGAGATCTTATATCTATTTTTACACACTACGATGTGGCTAGGGACTGTGCTTGTTGTGAGCGGATACAAGGCGGATTGGCTGCTGTCCGTAAACAGCTGGAAGCAGCATTGGCTACCGTGACATGTTTTTGGCTAATGCTCGAAGTTGCGGCGACATCGAGGCGCTAGGGACGAGACCTGCAACACCTTTGGTGTTGGAATCCTCTGGTGACCCGGCTGTCGCAGCATCTTCCGATACTAAACATTTCACCGCTCCGTCCTCGCTCAAGAGTGGGTGGCAGACAGTGGTGAATTCGCGTGTCACTGGGCGGAAGGCGAATGAGGCAGCAGATCGCGTGCCTGGCCCCTTACGCCTTACGAAGTGCTATCCACTGTTACCGATAGCTCTGAGTCAGCACGGGATGTCTCTCCTGTTGGGTCAGCGGCAGATTTTCCTGCCCATTCCGGACAAGTGCAGAGGGCTCCGATGTTAGGAGGGCGGTGCAGTCCCTCATGGAAACAGGAGGCAGGGCGGGAAAGAATGCCAGTGTCCACTAGGTATGTTTCCCGGGCGGTCTCGTCCATGATGTGGAAAAGGCCATGCCGGCGACTATCGAGCGCACTGGGTCCAACCGGCTGCATGTAGTGGCACATGTCGGCACGAATGACGCTTGCCGCTTGGGTTCTGAGGGTATCCTTGTTTCCTTTCGGCGGATTGCTGATTTGGTGAAGGTAAAGTCCCATAGTGCTCAGAGCCATTTGAACCATTTTTTGTTACACTTTTCGCTGGCAGTTTAATCCTGTGTGGGACTTGTGCACCTCTTCCAGAAGGGATGGAAAACGTGCTGTAACTTACACCTACATCTACATCATACACCGCAAGCCACCTAATGGTCATCAGTCCCCTATAACTTAGAACTACTTAAACCTAACTAACCTAAGGACATCACACAACACCCAAAAGTGTAACATCACGAGAGCTATGAATGTATCCTGTAGATAAATAATGATGGCAGATGTTAACGATTAAACTTTCTGTTCACTACAACTATATTATTGCTAAACAAATGGTGTTACTCCAAGACGCAAAAGGGCCTTTACAACAATGCAACAGTTCTGGGTGGCATTTCTATTACTGCTAAAATATGAAGCGGTTCAGATGAGTCTTCAAATCGTTCTTTGATGTCAATGAATTGTTCATATTTCAAGTACCAGGAGAGCTATCCTTTTGGAATAAGAACACGCGTTTCTTCTCTAGTAATCATCAGATGTTAGAATGGGGTGGGAAAGCTCAATTTATAAGATGGTCGCTGACACTTGAAGGCACTATCCCAGTGTGGCTATTGTAAGTGCGGGATGATATTTAAAAGACGATTGTTACCGAATGCGAGAGCGGTCAGCATATTAATTCAAGATAAGGGCGATTTTTCTAATGATGTGACACTTTGTTAACTTGCAGACCACTGACCGTATTCACCTCTTTTGCAGACTAATACGTCAGTGGCTGAGGTAGCAAAGCAAAAGCACAAATGCTTATCTTCGTTATGAAATATTCCTTTACAATAAAAATCCAAGTGTATTTCCCAAGTTTAATTCACACTCCACCGTCATCATGAGCGATATGGATATTAGAGTCAGTGACGTTGTGAAACAGCTGAAATCGTAAAGAAGTGAAAAAAGCTCCAGGGCCCAATCCCTATCTGAAGGGTAGCAGAAGTGATACACAAAAGTACCGCCAACATCTTTGACATTTATCCACTGGAATGGTCACGTGAAACCGAAATGTGTATTTCTCACGTAGCATACTGAAAGCCCCCGCATCAAGAAAATCAGGTAGATGCCAGTATTTCCTGACTTGCTTTGGACTCGGTACCACACAAACGCTCACTAACGAAAGTACGATCATATCGGTTATCAACCAAAATTTGCGACTGGGTTAAGGATATTGGCCAAACAGATGGCAAAATACGACGACGCATTGACGTCAGCTGTTTGCGAAACATGAAAATTTATGCCAGACCGGGATTCGAAACCGAATTTTCCCCTTGTTACGAACGGTCGCCTTAACCGCTTTGGGTATCCGAGCACAGTTCCAGGCCGGTCGAAACTTTCATATGCCGCGAAGTAACAACCCTTATAATTGCACAATTTCTGCTTCCCGCACAGGGTCACAAATATTATATCGGAATTTTAGCCCATTGAGGAAGGAACACATCATTGATGGTTACAATGTCTGTGTTTATACAATGTTTGTATATTGACAATATAGCTTCCTTCATACATGCATCGTGTCTGATGGAACAGACACAGTCACTGGCAATGAAAGCTTCTACGGGCTAAAATGGCGATATAATATTTCTCCCCTTGTGCCGGAATCACGAATTGTACAATCATAAGGATAGTGACTATGTCACGTATGGAAGCCTTGATCTTTCCTGGAGGCGTGTACGCATAGTTGTTAAGGCGACCGCTCGCGATAAGCGGAAAATCCGGCTTCTAGTCCAGATCTGTCACAAATTTTCATGTGTTCCGAATAGCTGACGTTAATGCATAGCCACTGAATGAGATTTTTTTTTGTAATGTTTACCACACATGTAATGGTCAGTGAAAGTTATAAACATCGTGTTAAGGTCTCTCCGAGGAATGCCAAGTGCTGTGATACGCGTGGCGACCGTGCAAGGTCGGAAACAAACGACGAGTCCAGAAGTAATTAATGAATATGAAATCAGGTAACAATCCGAAATCTTATGATGATGAACAAACAGCTGTTCTATCCATAATTTGCGTATCACTTTTATTTCGACTTAGATAACAGTTCAGCCGAGAATCAGGATATTAAAATAATTGCAGAAAGGGAAGAAACCTTATAACAGTCATCCTCTAGATGCAGAGGGACCGAAATCTGTAAACAGATTACAGCTGCTGTCATTTTGAGAGAAATTGATAATTCGTTCAATACAGAGGCGACCATTAAAAAGATTCAAGTTTAAATGGTCTTGGTCTTGAGGTGCGCACGAATAAAGAAAATCCCGGCGTTCCAACGGCCGAGGCTGAGCCAGGTTTGGAAACCTCCGGGAGTAAAAGGAAGCAACGAATTCTACGATCCAGTGGGCGATAGCTAGCTGCTTGTCCACCCAGCATGTTGGAACCAGAACCACTTTTTTCAGTCGTAGGCACACTAGCTTGAGGTGCCGCTAAGCTAATAAAACCCCTGAGCAATGCCAATCCGGGGGAATTTCCTGAAACAGCTTCTTGGATGGACTACCAGATGCCGTCTCGCCAGCGACCGCGTCTTGGCTATAGGCGTGCTCTGCCATGCTACAGTAAAGTTAAATTGAGGTGACAAAACTCATGGGAACCTCCTAATATTGTCTCGGACGTCCTTTCGCCCGACGTGTTACAGCTACTCGACGTGACATCGACTCCACAAGTCGTTCGAAGTCCCCTGCGTAAATCTTGAGCTATGTTACCTCTATAGCCGTCCATAATTGCGAAAGTGTTCCCGGTGCAGGATTTTAAGCACGAACTGTTTTCTCAATTATGTCGCATGAAAGTTCGAAGCGATTTTTGTCGGGCGATCTGGGTGGCCAAATCATTGACTCGAATTGTCCAGAATGTCTTCAGACCGATGGCGAACAGTTGTGGCGTGGTCAATGGCGCATTGTCATCCAAAAAATTCCATTGTTATTTGGGGACATGAAGTTCATGAACAGCTGCAATTGGTCTCAAAGAAACTGAACATAACCATTTCCAGACAATGATCGGTTCAGACCATTCCATCTAAATACAGCCCACACCATTATGGAGCCACCAACAGCTTGGAAAAAATGGTTCATATGGCTCTGAGCACTATAGGACTTAACATCTGACGTCATCAGTCCCCTAGAACTTAGAACTACTTAAGCCTAACTAACCTAAGGACAAAATTGTTAAGGCTTTCGTGGCCACTTGTTGACAAACTGCCTATTGGCTTCTGTCTCGGGTTCTTCGAACGACGTTCATCTAATGATTTTTCTGACGTTTCGCCAGCACGAGTAGCTGGCATTGTCAAAGCTTCACCCTCCATTGCCGGTGGTGAACTGGAGCCGAGCTCGCGGGCGCAGACTATATATACCTGGCGCGCCAACGTCCGAAGGCTTCTCCGCGGTCATTTCCGGTGCGGTTCTCCTCTTGCTACGTGCGACGTTCGCGTGTTTTTGTATTTCTACAGCTTCTCTGAATAAGCGCGTGTGATAGCGCTTCTCTACAGCCAGAACTTCCGTGTCGGCGAATTTTATTACGTGGTCGGTCTCATTCAGTGCGTGCTCTGCCACGGCCGATTTCTCCACCTGCCCCAACCTGCAATGTCGCTTATGCTCTTTGATCCTGGTGTTGATGGATCGTCCAGTCATTCCGACATAAACTTTTCCGCATGTGCATGGTATACGGTATATTACCGTCATTGCAAGTGGGTCTCTTTTCTCCTTCGCTGATCTAAGACACTCTTTGATCTTCCTTGTCGGTTTGAAAATCGTCTTTAAGCCATGTTTGCGCAATATACGGCCGATTCTGTCCGTCACTCTGGGAATGTATGGCAGAAAGGCCGTACCCGACATTTCTTTTCCTGGTTCCTTAATTCGCCGAGTGTTTGGCTCTGTTACACTTCTAATATAATTTTTGGAGTACCCATTGCTCCTCAGGACAGTTTCCAGGTGTTGCATTTCTCTTTTGAGGTTTTGCGGCTCACATATTCGTCCTGCTCTCGTTACGAGCGTACTAATCATGCCTCTTTTCTGGCTCGGGTGGTGGTTCAAAATGGCTCTGAGCACTATGGGACTTAACATCTATGGTCATCAGTCCCCTAGAACTTAGAACTACTTAAACCTAACTAACCTAAGGACATCACACAACACCCAGCCATCACGAGGCAGAGAAAATCCCTGACCCCGCCGGGAATCGAACCCGGGAACCCGGGCGTGGGAAGCGAGAACGCTACGCTCGGGTGGTGGTTTGACAGTTTGTGCAGGTATCGGTCCGTGTGTGTCGGTTTTCGATACACGCTGTGTCCCAGGTTTTCCCCGTCCCTTGTGACCAGCACATCTAGAAATGGCAGTTTCTTGTCCTTTTCTACTTCCATGGTAAATGTTATGTTGGCATGGAGGCTGTTCAAGTGTCTTAGGAAATCACCGAGCTGTTCTTCACCATGGCTCCACACCACGAAGGTATCATCGACGTACCTGTACCACACCTTAGGTATGCAAGTCGCCGAGTCCAGTGCCTGTGCTTCGAATTGTTCCATGAAGAAGTTGGCCACCACTGGACTGACAGGACTACCCATGGCGACGCCTTCCAGCTGTTCGTAGAAATCTCCATTCCACGTGCAATAGCTCGTGGTGAGACATGCATGGAAGAGCTTTCTGATGTCCTGCGGGAAAATGGAACCGATGTGCTCGAGAGCGTCACTGAGTGGCACTTTCGTAAATAACGAAACAACATCAAAGCTGACCAGGATGTCGTTTGGTGCAAGTTTCAGTTTCTTCAGCTTCTCAATGAAATGTCCTGAGTCCTTAATGTATGTGTCGGTTTTCCCCACGTGTGGCTGGAGCAGAGAGGCCAAGTGCTTTGCCAGTTTATATGTTGGTGATCCAGGAGCGCTAACGATCGGTCTCAGTGGGACGTTGTTCTTATGGATCTTGGGTAAACCATACAGCCGAGGTGGTAGGGCTTCTGTGTTGCGCAGGTTTCTCTGTATGTCCGCCCGAGACAGGATTCGAACCTGCGACCGTAGCAGTTGCGCGGTTCCGGACTGAAGCGCCTAGAATCGCTCGGCCACCGCGGCCGGCATCAACTAGGACAGTGCCTTGGTAACAACTTGGGTCCATGACTTCGTGGGGTCTGCGCCACACTCGAACCCTAGCATCAGCTCTTATCAACTGAAATCGAGACTCATCTGACGAGGCTACGGTTTTCCAGCCGCCTAATGTTCAAAGATATGGTCACTAACCCAGGAATACGCTGCAAGGGATGTCACGCTGTTATTAAAGGCACTAGCGTCGGTTGTCTGCTGCCATAGCCCATTAACGCCAAATTTCGCCACACTGTCCTAACGGATACGTTCGTCGTACATCCCAAATTGATTTCCGCTGATATTTCACACAATGTTGCTTGCCTGTCATCTTGAAAACACCGATGCTCTCTGTCGTTAAGTGAAAGCTGTCGGCCACTGCGTTGTCCGTGGTGAGAGATAATGCCTGAAATGTGGTATTCTCGGCACATTCTTGACACCGTGGATCTTGAAATATTAAATTCTCTAGGGATATCCGAAAATAAATGTCCCATACGTCTAGCTCAAACTACCATTCTGCGTTCAAAGTCTGTTAATTCCCTTTGTGCACCCACAATCACGTCGAACACCTTTTTACATGAATGACCTGAGTACATTGACAGCTCCACAAATCCACTACCTTTTTATACCTAGTGTATACGATATTACTTCCATCTTATATTTGTATATCGCTATCCCATGACTTTTGGCATCTCAGTGTAGTATGAACATGGTCCTCGTGTGTACCTGTTTCTCATCTGTAAGTCATACTCACTGATTCCTGTCTGTATCAATATTCCAGATTTCCACAATTTTTAGCCATTTGTTCTCTCATTCTCTTCGTTGGTCCCGCTGAAAATCTGGCCGACGGAATGTCCCGTCATTATGCTTTTGCCACTGATAAGGCCAATATATATATATATATATATATATATATATATATATATATATATATATATATATATATATATATTGTATATGTGCATATCGCTGTCCTATAACTTGTAACCTCAGTGTAAGTGTTCGTTACTTCGGGTACAATTCAGTAATGGCGTTCAGATTTGATCATCGTTTCTGTCGATTGGCGATCGTGAGTGTTTCGCCCTACAACGGTAGAGCAGCAGCGCCATCCATGTGGTACGGTTCTTCTAGAATTCTCTCTCCGAATTGTTCTCTAGTTAAACTTGTGTAGTTAAAGGTCAATGCTCTTTATGTATGTCATTCTGTGAATATTTCTATGTCAGTGAAGGCCACCCACTGTTAAGAGTACTTTGTTCTGTATTGATTTCAGAATATATCTCTTTGTTTATTTCGTAAATGTGTTATATATCAGTGTACCGATTTCTACCACATTTCCCCGTAACCATTCAAATCAGTGGTTCCCGGCAAGCAGGGTCGTAGTCCATTCCTTTCCAAGGTTGGATTTTGGGTAGAATAATAATAATATGACATCCAGACGGCCTGTCAGCATGTGTCTCGCCAGCTAGTTGGAACTGACTCTTCTCGTTTATAGCGTTTATGATATGAGCACTGTAACAGTCAGTTCAGGTGTAGCAGCGCAGGCAGTGCCGGCCGGGGTGGCCGAGCGGTTCTAGGCGCTACAGTCTGGAACCGCGCCACCGCTACGGTCGCAGGTTCGAATCCTGCCTCGGGTATGGCTGTGTGTGATGTCCTTAGGTTAGTTAGGTTTAAGTAGTTCTAAGTTCTGTGGGACTGATGACCTTAGAAGCTAAGTCCCATAGTGCTGAGAGCCATTTGAACCATTTTTGTAGCAGCGCACAGTATTTGTTCCTTCAGACATGCAGCATGCATGAAGGACATTGTATTGTGAATATAGAGACACTTGATAAACCAGACATTATAACCATCAGTGGATTGAGGATTTGGTGGTGGTGGTGAGTGGTGAGCCATCGATAAATGCAGAATTAATTTCAGGTGTGTCTCGTTGAAGTGTATTGGGACATTTGCCGTTTTCTTGTATATTAGTGACGTGGCAGCCAATATTAATTATAGCCTCAGACTTTGTGTATGTGGTGGAGTTATCTACTCTGTCCAGTCTCCTTAACGTCACCACCTGTCAAAAGCTTCAATAATGACCTTCTGCAGCAACGTTTGCTGAAAGGTCGTTGAGAAGACACTGTTGGTAGCTCCTTGGTTCATCCTGGTTCGATAGCCCTTGATGCACTGATGTTGCCTCTGGGCCGGATTTGGATAGCGCCATTTTTTCCATGTATGGTACACTTTAACCACAGTGGCTTGTGAACAGTTTATAGACTTAGCCGTTTCGGAAGTACTTCTAAACTTGGCGCGAAGTCTTATGACATGCCCAACTGAACGTCTGATAAATAGCTCCATATCCGCATTACAACCTACAACTGCACTGTTTTCCACGTCCCCTGTCGGTTTTTATATACCCTTGACTGCTAGTGCTTCCAACTTCCGTCTGTGAGTGGTTATTACACGTTAACATCGAACAAAGGTGGTGGCCACATAAATGTGACTGGACACTGTTTAATGAAGCGCTCGCTGGAAAACTCTGCACAGATATTTAGTCCGATCTTGATATGATTTCAAAGTGCTCTAAAGATTGGCAAAACTTTCCTTAAAAGCCCAGAAATGTAAACTCTTCACAAAACGCAAAAAAGTAGTATCCTCTTACTACAATACCTGTGAACCTGGGAACTCATACAAATACCTGGGGGTAACAATTTGTAGGGATATGAAAAGAAATGACGACGTAGGCTCAGTTGGAGGTAAAGCAGATGGTAATTTTAGGTTCACTGGTAGGATACTGGAAAAATGTGGATTGCTTACAAAATACGCGTGCAACCCATCTAAGAATGTTGCTCAAGTGTGTGGGACCAATACATAATAGGTCCAACAGCGGATATCGGAAGTATACGAAGAAGAGCAGCAGCAGTGGTCACATGTTTGACTTCCGGAAGAGCATCACGGAACTCCTCAGGAACATGAACTGGCAGCTTTTGAAGATAGAGGTTAACTGTCTCCAGAAAGCCTACTTACCAAGTAACTACAAACAGTGTTAACTAATGAATATAGCTATATGCTATAAGATAAAGACTACAGCCCTCTATATACCACTCCCACAGGAAGCACGCAAATAAAATTGGAGTAATTGGAGTGCACACAGATGTGTCTAAGAAATAACCGTCACCGCCCTCCATACACGAATGTACTGAGAAGGAAACTTAATCGAGGTACGGTAGGATAGTACCCGCTACCACGGATATCATAGTGGTTTTGCAGAGCAGAGACATAGATGGCTGCAGAAGCACAAATCTAACGTTGAGGAGTTCTCGAGCACTTTACATAACAAACCGCATGCCTATTGATATGGAGTTTCATGGGTCTATCGATAGGCAGACACGGAGAGTAAGGGTGCAAAGTGTGTCGTCGATGACGTCATCGACGAGTCATGGGGTTTCCTCAAACCCTCACTCCTCTCTGTCCTATGTAAATAGTGCTGTTGTCCAAAGCATAAACTGGAGGGCAATTAAAACAAAAATTCATGATGGCTTGCGAACATGGCGACCAGTGCATACGGGCATAGCTTTAACCTGATCTTTGTCTACTCCATAATCAGCTAAGGACTCGACTGGGAATTGAGCATCATATCTGCTTAAATATTAGATGAAAACGGGCATGAGTTCTGGCAGTTGGTAAGTCAAGTTGTTTGCATTTTGTGCAGCACCACAGAATTTGGCATTACATGTTGTGGTATTTCCGCTTCTTTACCTGAATGCTGCCCACAAATATAACAGTCAACTGCAAAATGGCTCTGAGCACTATGGGACTCAACATCTTAGGTCATAAGTCCCCTAGAACATAGAACTACTTAAACCTAACTAATCTAAGGACATCACACACACCCATGCCCGAGGCAGGATTCGAACCTGCGACCGTAGCAGTCCCGCGGTTCCGGACTGCAGCGCCAGAACCGCTAGACCACCGCGGCCGGCAGTCAACTGCATTTTTGTACAGTACTTTATCTTCCACCGCTTCGGTCATAGGAACCAGGTTGTCATAAACACCAGAAACTTTCCTTGCAAGGTTTTCAAGCTCAGAGAGCAACTAGTCTCCAGGATATTCACAACGCACGAATCTAAATGATTAAGACTTGAATCATATGCACATACTGTTGTGGCTTGGAAAGACAGCCAAGCCACTATGAGGAAGCCGAAAGGCACGCGTTTAAGCTCACGCAGGATGGCGTGAGGTCTGGAACAGGACAAGGTCTTTATAGTAGCAAAAATAGTACGTAGCTTCTGGAATACTTAACTTTAATCCATAATTGGTGAACATCGGTCTGACGGTACATGCATCACAAGATAAATAGCAATTGATAATGGCGCCTTGCTAGGTCGTAGCAAATGACGTAGCTGAAGGCTATGCTAACTATCGTCTCGGCAAATGAGAGCGTAATTTGTCAGTGAACCATCGCTAGCAAAGTCGGCTGTACAACTGGGGCGAGTGCTAGGAAGTCTCTCTAGACCTACCGTGTGGCGGCGCTCGGTCTGCAATCACTGACAGTGGCGACACGCGGGTCCGACGTATACTACCGGACCGCGGCCGATTTAAAGGCTACCACCTAGCAAGTGTGGTGTCTGGCGGTGACACCACACATACAACTTTAAAAATAGCTGCAGAAGGTATGGTCCGTTCTGGGAGAGTGGTATGTGAGGCAGTAGGAGCACCCTCAGAGCCCACCATTCAAAGTTCGCAAATGCGGCAAAGGGTTCTGTGTCCTCGCAGCGAAAATACTGAAACTTTAAGATGTTATTCTTCTATATAGGCATTACTCGTTTGAAATGAGTTCAGGCACCTTCGGTAAAAATGCCGTTTACCAATATGTTTCGTCATTTGTGAGGAGAGAAGATGAAAGATGATTTTGATCCACCAATAGTGTTGCCTATCGCCCTTGGATATTAACAACAAATCTGCATGTTTCGGTCACCGAATAGCGACTTTAGTAAAGTAAAGAGGTCCAACGACGATGTGTGTAACAACACCATCATTTGACTCGCATTCCCCTAGGCCATATATATGAATAAATAAATGAGGATTCTGCTTCTAAATTTAGCTGATGGGAAATTTAATAGCATTGTGTTTATAATATATACTAGTATTCACGTGGTATTTTTCAAGTCACTGCGCGTTTTTGTAAGCCGTAAGTGACTACAGAAAGCAGTACTGGTCGATATTTTTGACGTCAGTAATGGCCTGTTTTTAGCTGTATCCTCTGGAAGGCGGATCAAACATATATACGTGAACGCGCACGTACAGAACTCTACAGAGGGCTTTACCTGATTCTCTTTGTTTGGAATCAGAGAGTTGGGCCTGTATCAGATTTAGGGTAAAATCATCAAACCATTTAGCAGTCGAGGTGACCCTCTATCTCTCATCTTTATTACTTCGCTTATGTATGACGACATTATTAGAGATACCATCCTTAGGTTGGAGAGTGAACCCGCAGCATATCGTAGTGATGCACTTAATGGCAGGGTACCGCGAATCGACTAGGGTCTTGGAATGTCCGCTTTCCAGAACATGCAGACATCCATTTATGAAAAGAATCAGGTCTCGGTACCCGACCGTCTTACTGTTGCGAGTAAGCAAGATCCCGTCTCTAAGTATATCTCTAATTACTGAAAATTGTAATGCTGCGCAGCATACTTCAACATCCTCATTCCCGCTGTCAGAACGACTGGAAAAGCTACTGCTGACCAATAGCTGATCGCCATTATCATCACAGAGAGCCATCCCGATGGCCCAGGTGTCGGTGGCGGCAGTGCTGCGTGCAACGGTCGTGCTGTCGGCGCAGTTGCGGCCGCCACCAATCGAGTCTGGTTGTCGGCGCAGGCTTGGTCGCTGTGGGTATGGACACCAGCGTTGCTGCTCGAGACAACCCAGGTGCCGGTAAAGTGAACGGCAGCTCCGAGTCATCGAGCACTTCTGAAGCAGCACGCAACGACAGTCTATAAGTACCAGAAAAAAAAAATTACAAGCAGACACAGTCAAGCAATTCTGAAGCATTCTATAAGCATCTGAACATTTACACACAGATGGAGATACTTACTTAGGAATTTTGCTTCGCTCGACTGACTCATGGCTGCATGTCTCACATTGAGCGACTCTTCCAGCTCCCTCAAGAGCTCATTATTACCCGGAACTCGAGGTTGTTTCGTTGGGGGTGTTTCAGGTGGCACTTATAGCTGAGGTACTTGTAATTCATTGCGCATTTCTGTGAAACACCAATACAACAGCCCATGAATATCGGAAAATTTACACACACACACACACACACACACACACACACACACAAGTAAAAGAGATACTTAGATACTTACGTATTTCGCGGAACTGAATACTTTTAAATGCAGCTAACGTGTTGCAGTTGTTGCAAGGAACTACAGGATACTTTGCTGAAAGAACAATCTTGCGATGGTCACATTCTTAATTATTTTATTTTATTTTAGTTTTTTTAGTTGGCCGGCCGCTGTGGTCTAACGGTTCTAGGCGCTTCAGTCCAGAACCACGAGGCTGCTAGGGTCGCAGGATCGAATCCTGCCTCGGGCATAGATGTGTGTGATGTCCTTAGGTTAGTTAGGTTAACGTAGTTCTAAGTCTAGGGGACTGATGACCTCAGATGTTAAGTCCCATAGTGTTTAGAGCCATTTGAACCATTTGAATTTTTTCAGTTGCTCTTCTGCGTCGATGACGCTAGATCATATGATTCGTCGTAACATTAGATAGATAGATATTCAGCGATCACAGGCCCTGCAGGCCACGCACTACTTCCACAAAATGCCTCCATTCCTTCCTGTTTTGTGCCCGGTTCCTCCAGGTGTCTTCAATTCCAAGGGCTGCTAGGTCCTTCGCCAGGACATCCATCTAGCGCTGCCTTGGTCGTCCAATGGGGCTTTTGGTGTTTGGTTTCCCCGCTAGTGCCATCTTCGCCTGTCTTCCATCTGGCATACGGGCTACATGGCCCACCCATTGTATTATTTTGCTCTTTGTCTTCTGTAGGATAGTTGGTTGTCGCATCAGAAGGCAGATTTCCTCGTTTTTCCTCCTCCTCCATTCTCCGTTATCTAAAACAGCTCCCCATATCTTCCTCATTACTCTTCTTTCGAATATTAATAGTTTTTTCCTTTCTCTCTTAGTCATGCTCCATGTTTCTGAACCGTACATTACTGCTGGACATATCACTGTGTTGTAGATTTTCATCTTAGTGTTCACTGAGATCGATTTAGAGCCAAGCATCTCTCTGAGGGAATGCATGCATTTCGTTCCCACTGCTATTC
Source organism: Schistocerca piceifrons (assembly GCF_021461385.2). Taxonomy (NCBI): domain Eukaryota; kingdom Metazoa; phylum Arthropoda; class Insecta; order Orthoptera; family Acrididae; genus Schistocerca; species Schistocerca piceifrons. The sequence continues at coordinate 834,378,229 of NC_060149.1, read as the reverse complement.
TTTCCTTGATGTCCATTTTTATGTTGTCCGTGGTAAACCAAGATCCCAAGTATTTGAACTGGTGTACTCTCTTGAATCTCTTGCCATCTATCTCAAGAAACTCTACCTGCTCTTGTCTTCTTCCTAATTGCATGAACTCTGTTTTGTCTCGATTCACTTTGAGCCCTACCTCCTATGCAGAATTGTCCATTTTCTGGTACATTTCTTTCAACTCGTGCTTTGATTCACTTAATAGTACCAGGTCATCCACGTATGCGAGACAATTGAAGTTACCGTCCATCTCTACTCCAGCCCACTCCTGTTGCCTACACTCTTTTATTACTTTCTCTAAGATGACATTGAACAGAACACATGAGAGAGCATCCCCTTGTCTGAGGCCTGTCTCAACCTGGAATGTTTCTCATGTGGCTCCTCGGAAATGTACTGCTGCCTTTGACCATTCCATGCAAGCTTGCACCATTCTCACTACCTTCTCAGGGATTCTGAAGTCCCGCATTGCATTGTATAGGCTCTTCCTGTGGACGCTGTCATATGCACGTTGAAAATCGACGAACAGGCTGTAGATATCTTTATCATATTCCCAATGTTTTCCAAACAATTGTCTTAGTATGAAAATGTGATCTATTCGGTTTGGTCGAAAGCCAGCTTGGTACTCCTGTACGTTGTTCTCTATGAATGGTTGCAATTTTCTGAGGATAATGATGGACAGCACCTTATACGATACATTCAACAAGCTTATTCCTCTGTAGTTACCACATTCCATTTTGCTTCCCTTCTTGTATATTGGGCATATTATAGCCAATTTCCATTCTTCTGGCAGTGTCTCCTTCTCCCATATCAACTAGATCAGTTTATATATCTCTAAGTGTAAGCTCTCACCCCCCTCTTTGATTAATTCTGATGTTATTCCGTCCTCCCCTGGGGCTTTGTTGTTTCTGAGTCCTTTGATTGCGATTTTCACGTCTTCTTCACAAACTTCCCATTCTTCTTCATCTTTCCTTTCCTCCGCAGTGTTTGCAGGTAATATCCCATCTTGGTCTGGGCGATTCAACAGTTCTGAGAAGCATTCTTTCCATCTTCCTACAATTCTTTCCTTGTCATTTATCAAGTTCCCGTTCTTATCTCTAGCAAAAGGTTGGGCTCTGAAATCCACGTTTCCGATTTTTTTTTGTATTGGAAGAATGGCCTTGAGTAAAACAAAATAAAAAAACATTATTTAAAATAATACAAGACAAAAATCACAATAATAAAACTTTGAACAATCAAATTATAGAATAAATATAACGCTGAAAACAGCAACAACTGTAGTAAAATAATAATAATAATAATAGTAATAAAAACATGTAACATAAGAATTTACTTCATTTGACATTGTTAACGGTGAGAGGGAAAGAGAATGTTGTCGTTGACTGTTGGTAGAAACCATTTCGGACCTCGTTTGTAATGATTCAGAAAGGCAGGGGGAAACACGAATATGGATGTCTATTACACGAATAGATTTTCAAGCTGTTTACTGCATTTGAACTACTCACAATTGTAATGACATTCAAGCGGACCTAACGTACTCATACACTAAACATCATAACCTCCTACTTAAATGCATATTGGTCCACCTCTGGTACGCAATTCAGCAGTGTTTCTGATTGCCATGGATTCGAAAAAGTACTTGACATGGTACCAGACGTTTTTGACACCAGACACCTACGCACAGGTCACACACTTCTCGTATTTTACGGACGGCTGGTTTGTGGGCGCGGAGCTGGCGCCCTATAGCGTCCCAGTTGGGTTTCATTGGATTCAGAGAAGCCTAACTTGATCTCCAAGACACCAACGTGAGTTCACTATCATGCTCCTCAAACCATTGCAGCACGGTTCTGGCATTGTGACACGGTCAGTTATCCTGCTGGAAGATTCCATCGCTGCTGGGGAAGACATCAAGCAGAAGGGATTACAGGTGGTCCCTAATAATGTTCACGTAGTCTACAGCTGTCATGGTCCCTTCGATTACTACGCAGGTCCCTTGGAAGGCTAAGTGAATGTCCTCCATATCATAATACTGCTCTCACCGGCCTGCGTACGTGGTGCGCTACATGTTCCGAGCAGCAGTTCGCCTGGAGTATGTGGACACGACCATCGACCTGGTTTAACAATAAACGGGATTCGTCCGACCAAGTGACTCGATGCCATTCATCCGCGGTCCAATCTCGATGATCCTGTGCCCACTGTAATCATAACTGACGATGTTGCTGGGTCAGCATGGGAAAACGTGATCCTCTTCTGCAGAACACCATGTTCAGAACTGTGCACTGAACGGTGTGTTCCAAAACACTCGTGCCTGTACTCGGTCGTCAGGTCTGTCACAGATCGCCGCCTATCCTACTTTGGAGAGCGGGCGACCCTCCAATCCCTATTTTCTGTGAAGTGGTACGGACGTCCAACTTATTGTCGCCTACTCGTTCTTCAACCACTTTCCACAGATGCTCAAGACAGTAGCAGCCAACCTGCTTCGCCGTTTCCGAGATGCTCGCTCCCTGGCACAGGGTCACTGCAATCTGGCTTTTTTCAAAGTCGCTGATGTCGGCGGATTTACGCCACTTATTGTCACTAGACTGATTCCCCATTCGTCTCTGCTCTACGCATATACTTCTCTTACCGCGTCACGTGCCCACAGGCGGCATACAGTCTTGCAGTGGCCAGTGATCATAACGTTTTTGCTCTTCAGTTTATATCAAAGAAATTACGAGAAAAAACTTGAACTAGGGTTTGAAAGCCTACAGTTTGTCGTTCACAGCCTTATCTCTTGTGAAAGCTTACAGAAAGCGCATATTCTAGAGAGAGATACACACAACTGTGAGTAGTAGTTACGAATGTGCTCATAATATAGAGAACTTCCGTGTGTGTAGTTTTCGAAAGATAGATGTTGCTGTTCTCTTTCAACAAGTTCATGCTGCTAACCGTAAATCTCAGAAGCGAGTAATTCCACTGCGATGTCAATATACGAACTCCCAGTTCGATCAATACAGGTTACGTGGGCTTCGTGAATTCACGCCATATATAGCCTGAAAGGTTAAAAATACTGCCTATGGCGAACCGAGTAACTCGAAAATAATATGCCGTATGACGCTGAGGAATGATAGTATGCCATGTAAATAAATTTTACTGTTCATTGGTCCTTACTGTGGATGATACTCTAATTGTCAGCATAGCTGCATTATAAGACAGTTGAAAGTCGGCGTGACGAGAATATTTGATAAGAAAACGTTCTTGAAAAGCACACGTAATTATCTACCACTCCACTAGGTAACAGGATTTCTATGCATGAGTATTTCGTTTTTTTTTTCTCTTTGACTGCATACCATTAGGGAATAAAATTAAAATATAAGTAATTTAGTAATGGTGCAAAGCATTTGTGTGTTTCCGTGAATTATCGCAGTTCTCACGGAGCGAGGTGGGACAATTGTTTGGGTACTAGATTAGCATTGAGCTGGACGGGGATGAAAATCCACGTCCGGCCATCCGGTTTGAAATTTTCGATGTTTGTTGTAACTAGACTGCGGTGATCGCTAGAACGGTTTCTTTGAAAATGAAGCGGCCGAATTCGTTCTACATCCTCATCTGATCCGAGCTAGGGCTCAGTCCCTAAAGATCTCGCCTTCAACAAGACATTAAACACCATTCTTCGCTAAATTTCCTCCCTTGTTCAGATGCACTGCGAGATCTCTATACGCAGGCCGGTGTGGCCGAGCGGTTCTAGGCTCTTCAGTCTGGAACCGCGCGACCGCTACGGTCGCAGGTTCGAATCCTGCCTCGGGCATGGACGTGTGTGATGTCCTTAGGTTAGTTAGGTTTAAATAGTTCTAAGTTCTAGGGGACTGATAACCTCAGATGTTAAATCCCATAGTGCTCAGAGCCATTTTGCTCTCTATACGCTAACGTTCTACACGACATTGCCGTGAATTTACGACAAGTGTTATTAAACAGTCGCTACGGGTGGTGGAGGTCTAGGTCGTACGGAGTTGTTTCAAGTTTAGACAGCAGCTGCGGCGCCTGTTGTGGGCGTGGCACGCCCGTTCGCTGTTGCGACCGCTTTCGCCTTGCATAACCCCTCTCCCCCCAGAATGGACTGCCTCCTCGTACGCCAAATGGATCACGTGCCGCGACTCTGTCAACAACTCGTTGCTGATATTTACATTATTAGGAATTCTTCTTCGCTGCGCAGTAGTCGGAAGTGAGGCTCGCAGTTGTCTCTGAGTGAGTGCGCCTGTCGTGTATAAAGCTTAACAGCGGTTTTTTAACGTTTTTTAAATTATTTCAGTATAACTGCAAAGAGCAAGATCAGAGAACAGAGTCCTATGATCAATTAGGTCTCTGGAGACGGAGAACTAGCTGTTGTACTGGCTTGTAGGTATGATCTACATCTACATCTACATCCATACTCCGCAAGCCACCTGACGGTGTGTGGCGGAGGGTACCTTGAGAACCTCTACCGGTTCTCCCTTCTATTCCAGTCTCGTATTGTTCGTGGAAGGAAAGATTGTCGGTATGCCTCCGTGTGGGCTCTAATCTCTCTGATTTTGTCCTCATGGTCTCTTCACGAGATATACGTAGGAGGGAGCAATATACTGCTTGACTCCTCGGTTAAGGTATGTTCTCGAAACTTCAACAAAAGCCCGTACCGAGATACTGAGCGTCTCTCTTGCAGAATCTTCCACTGGAGTTTATCTATCATCTCTGTAACGCTTTCGCGATAAGTAAATTATCCTGTAACGAAGCGCGCTGCTCTCCGTTGGATATTCTCTATCTCTTCTATCAACCCTATCTGGTACGGATCCCACACCGGTGAGCAGCATTCAAGCAGTGGGCGAACAAGTGCACTGTAACCTACTTCCTTTGTTTTCGGACTGCATTTCCTTAGGATTCTTCAAATCTAGCATCTGCTTTACCGACGATGAATGTTATATGGTCATTCCATTTTAAATCACTCCTAATGCCTACTCCTAGATAATTTTTGGAATTAACTGCTTCCAGTGCTGACCTGCTGTATTGTAGCTAAATGACAAAGGATCTTTCTTTCTACGTATTCGCAGCACATTACAATTGTCTACATTGAGATTCAGTTGTCGTTCCCTGCATCACGCGTCAATTCGTTGCAGATCCTTCTGCATTTCAGTCCAATTTTCCATTGTTACAACCTCTCGATATACTACAGCATCATCCGCAAAAAGCCTCGGTGAACTTCCGATGTTATCCATAATGTCATTTATGCGTATTGTGAATAGCAACGGTCCTACGACACTCCCCTGCGGCACATCTGAAATGACTCTTTCTTCGGAAGACTTCTGTCCATTGAGAATGACACGTTGCGTTCTGTTATCTAGGAACTCTTCAATCCAATCACACAATTGGTCTGATATTACATATGCTCTTACATTGTTCATTAAACGACTGTGGGGAACTGTGTCAAACGCCTTTCGGAAGTCAAGAAACACGGCATCTACCTGGGAACCCCTGTCTATGGCCCTCTGAGTCTCGTGGACGAATAGCGCGAGCTGGGTTTTACACGCTCGTCTTTTTCGAAGACCATGCTGATTCCTGCAGTGTAGATTTCTAGTCTTCAGAAAAGTCATTATACTCGAACATAATACGTGTTCCAAAATTCTACAACTGATCGACGTTAGAGATATAGGGCTATAGTTCTGCATATCTGTTCGACGTCCCTTCTTGAAAACGGAGATGACCTGTGCCCTTTTCCAATCTTTTGGAACGCTACGCTCTTCTAGAGACCTACGGTACACCGCTGCAAGAAGGGGGGCAAGTTCCTTCGCGTACTCTGTGTAAAATCGAACTGGTATCCCATCAGGTCCAGCGGCCTTACCTCTTTTGAGCGATTTTAATTGTTTTTCTATCCCTCTGTCATCAATTTCGATATCTACCATTTTGTCATCTGTGCTACAATCTAGAGAAGGAATTACGGTGCAGTCTTCCCCTGTGAGACAGCTTTGGAAAAAGGCATTTAGTATTTCGGCCTTTAGTCTGTCATCCTCTGTTTCAGTACCATTTTGGCCACAGAGTGTCTGGACATTTTGTTTTGATCCACCTACCGCTTTGACAGAAGACCAAAATTTCTTAGGATTTTCTGCTAAGTCAGTACATAGAACTTTACTTTCGAATTCGTTGAACGACTCTCGCATAGCCCTCCTCACACTACATTTCGCTTTGTGTAATTTTTGTTTGTCTGAAAGGCTTTGGCTATGTTTATGTTTGCTGTGAAGTTCCCTTTGCTTCCGTAGCAGTTTTCTAATTCGGTTGTTGTACCACGGTGGCTCTTTTCCATCTCTTACGATCTTGCTTGGCACATACTCATCTAATGCATATTGTGCGATAGTTTTGAACTTTGTCCACTGATCCTCAACACTATCTGTACTTGAGATAAAACTTTTGTGCTGAGCCGTCAAGTACTCTGAAATCTGCTTTTTGTAACTTTTGCTAAACTGAAAAATCTTCCTACCTTTTTTAATATTTCTATTTACGGCTAAAATGACCGGTGCTGTAACCACTTTATGATCGCTGATTCCCTGTTCTGCGTTAACTGTTTCAAATAGTTCGAGTCCGTTTGTCACCAGAAGGTCTAATATGTTATCGCCACGAGTCGGTTCTCTGTTTAACTGCTCAAGGTAGTTTTCAGATAATGCACTTAAAAAAATTTCAGTGGATTCTTTGTCCCTGCCACCCGTTATAAACGTTTGAGTCTCCCAGTCTACATCTGGCATATTAAAATCACCCATAACTATAACATGGTCGGGAAATCTACTCGAAATATTTTCCAAATTTTCCTTCAGGTGTTAGGTCACAATAGCTGTGGAGCCAGGGGGCCTATAGAGACATCCAATTAGCATGTCTGAGCCAGCTTTCAAATGGTTCAAATGGCTCTGAGCACTATGGGACTCAACTGCTGTGGTCATAAGTCCCCTAGAACTTAGAACTACTTAAACCTAACTAACCTAAGGACATCACACACATCCATGCCCGAGGCAGGATTCGAACCTGCGACCGTAGCGGTCGTGCGGTTCCAGACTGAAGCGCCTTTAACCGCGAGGCCACTCTGGCCGGCGAGCCTGCTTTAAAAAAATGGCTCTGAGCACTATGGGACTTAACTTCTGAGGTCATCAGTCCCCTAGATCTTAGAACTACTTAAACCTAACTAACCTAAGGACAGCAAACACATCCATGCCCAAGGCAGGGTTCGAACCTGCGACTGTAGCGCCTAGAACCGCTCGGCCACCCCGGCCGGCGAGCCTGCTTAAACCGTGACCTTCACCCAAATTATTTCACATTTCGGATGTCCGTCAATTTCCTTCGATGCTATTGCACTTTTTATCGCTATAAACACGCCTCCCCCTTCACTGTCCAGCCTGTCTCTGCGGTATACATTCCAACATGGGAGTAGTTCTGGGACCTTTCTATAGACGCTCCTGTAGTGTACTATTACCACATTAATATTGTCATTCCCTGTTGCGTTTTGCCTACTGCTACCTTGTTGCGTCTCAGGAGGCGTCGGGCCTAGGGAGAGAATTCTCTAACTTAAAAAACCCACATGTGTACTCCACACGTACTCTGCTACCCTTGTAGCCGCTTCCTGCATGTAGTGCGCGCCTGACCTATTCAGAGGGGCCCTACATTTCTCCACCTGATAGCTGAGGTCGAGAAATTTGCACCCCAGATCTCCGCAGAGCCTCTGGTTTAAGCCTTCTACTCGGCTCCAAACCAGATGACCGCGATCGGTTCTTGGAACAAAACTACAAATAGTTACTCATATTCCACCATGCGAGCGACGTTTTCCGCCTTCACCAACTCCGCCAACCACCTGTATGAACCGAGGATGACTCTGAATCCAGACGGCAGGAGTCATTGGTGCCGACATGAGCAACAATTTGCAGTCGGGTGCATCCTGTGCTTTCTATCGCCGCGCGCAGGGCTTCCTGCACATCTCGGATGAGACGCCCCAGCAAGCAGACAGAGTGAACACTGGCCTTCTTCCCCGACCTTTCCGCTATTTCCCTAAGGGGCTCCATCACCCGCCTAACGTTGGAGCTCCCAATCACTAATAATTCCCTTCTCCCCGTGTGCCTGCTCGGACCTTGCTGAATGAGCAGCCACATGTCCACTCACAGGCAGAGCGGCGAAGATGTCCCGACAGCAGGGACCGTGGGTGAAGCATGTAACACCTGGGGTGTACCATGCGACGCACCAGGCACCCCACTGGCGCTACACTCCAAGGCAACAGCCTGAAGACGGCTGACAGTGGCCATCAGCACGTTCAGCTGTTCGCGAACAGTGGCCAGCTCCTCCTGCGCCCGTACACAGAAGTCACACATCCTATCAATACTAAGAAATCAACAATTTACTGTAGAGAGTTAAGTAATCAACTTTTAACTAGACTGCTAATTCACTAAAGGCGGCTGATAGCTGACCACACTGTGGTTACTAGACACTTCTTGTTGGAAACAATGAAAATAAGCACTAACTGTCTCAGGACTGTATTTGTGGTGTCACCGCCAGACACCACACTTGCTAGGTGGTAGTTTAAATCGGCCGCGGTCCATGTAGTACATGTCGGACCCGCGTGTCGCCACTGGGATCGCAGACCTAGCGCCACCACCAAGGCAGGTCTCGTGATACGAGAGTGGACTCGACCCCAGTGGTACGAGAACCAAGCTACCGCCCAGTTGTACGCGAACCTAGCTATCGCCCAGTTGTACGAAGCCTTTCTCTCTCATTAGCCGAGAGACATAATAGCCATCAGCTAAGTTAATGGCTACGAACTAGCAAGGAGCCATTTGTATCAGTGCCTATAGCTTACGAGTATTCAAGAGAGATGTATTCCGAGGAATCAATAAAAGTTAAGTAAAAAGCATCTACATACTTTTCTTCTTATTCATTCATAAGTTTTTATGTTCCAGACTTCACGCCCGTATGCTTATTGCAGTGCGTGCACTATCGGCCACAGCGTTAGTCTATAGTTCATTTTCAGAAATCAACTCCACGGTGTCGGTCCAGTTACCGACACTACAGTATTCAAAACAAACACGAAATCTATGGAACACTGCTACTAGTACTCGAAAATTAAAGCTTCCTAAAAGCAAAAACACATGGAAAGAGAAGTGACAAGCAAGAAAAACACAGTTAATACTTCAATTTACGTAGCTTGCTGCATAGGAGATGTGAAGCAGACGGCAGTTACGACGGCACTGGCAGTCTTGTGTTACTTAGTAGAATCATTCCGCCTTCTGCAGTTGGATGTGTTTTAGAGTAGCTGCGGGAAACCTAACTAGATATTAAATCTTGAATTAAGAACGAATCTCTCTATTCCTCGTTTCGATATCCGACTTAATTAATCTCTCTTAAAGCGGATTTGTTCGGTGAAACCACCTTACGTGTCACACGAGAACAGGAAAGCATCGCGGCATAGCTGTGCCGGCCGGTGTGGCCGAGCGGTTCTAGGCGCTTTAGTCTGGAACCGCGCGACCGCTACTGTCGCAGGTTCGAATCCTGCCTCGGGCATGGATGTGTGTGATGTTCTTAGGTTTAAGTAGTTCTAAGTTCTAGTGGATTGATGACCTCAGATGTTAAGTCCCATAGTGCTCAGAGCCATTTGAACCATTTTTTTATTGAGCTGTAGTATGACGTTATTTTAGGTGTGTGCTAAGCCATTCAGTGTATGTGTAAGTACTAATAATATACTTTAAATAAAAGAACTTATGCTGCCTAGGCAAGCTTATGTAAAACGCTTCTTCGACTTTTATATATTTCTTCAACCTTTTGAAATTATTAGGGCCTGTAATTGTCGTAAGTGATAATATATTGTACAGGGTGGTAGAAGACAACCTGCAGTAGTGGACGTCAGAACGGCAACATTTTCCATCGTAAATGCACCGCTGTGGAGCTTCGATGAGGAAACAACAGACAGTCAACGCCGAGCGTGCGGAAATTTGTCCGATGAGACTCTTTCGGTCATTTCTGAAGCAAGGTGGCAGGAATTTTTCGAGAGGATGAGCCAGTCATTTCTTCCACGATATCATCTTTGTAGTGTTGTAGTACACAGGAAATTCGAGCATTTGCTGTAAAAATATATGATCTGATAAGAAAAGAGTTTTTAAAAATTAACCGCTGTTTTCCTTTTCGCAATGGTCTTTAATTCGCACTTCTATCTACTGTACTCGTTAGAATAAAATTTCATTCATGCTCTCTGTACATTAGTAAAAATTAAAACATTCACACTTCAGATTTCATCACGAATAATATTGCACCTTATACTACCGCATGTTGGCTATCTTAATGCACTGCTGTTTCTTCATTACAGTGTAGTATTTAAAAAATAGCGCTACGTTACAATTAGTGTAAATAATTGAACATTCGAACGTTATTCAATAAACATCATAGAAAATTTGTAACTAACGTAACCAGCTGTGGACAGGAATTTAAAGTTTGCCAGACTTTGGCTGTTGAGCTGGAACCATGATTATCAGCTTATTTAATTAGCAACCGCGCTCTTTAGCATAATAGGCATTGGATGGGGCAAGTTAGTTTAAATGCACACAGTTCTGCTCGCTTGCCATTGATTGTCTGTAACTATGGCTGAAAGATGTGTGTATGATGAGAAGTGGCTGTACATTCCTTAGCCACTGTGCTTCTATACCACAACAGCTAGATGAAATACACCTCGTTGACTACCAGAAGCAATGTCAGGGGTAGATAACGGCATTGCCTTTTTGTCGAGTAGTCGTGGAGTTAGCAGTGCTGTTGGCGGCCATGATCGGTGGTAGGTGACTTTTGAAACGCTTCCCTTTATGCCTGTACTCTTGGAATGAGGTAACGTGTGTCAGAATTTGTAGATTTGCTGTCAGCGCTAAGTGTGCTGCTTTGGCCCATTATTCATTCCGCGAATTGTTTTACGTGAAAGACGAAATTCCGATCACAATCTACTTTGGTAGCCATATAATGATTATCACTCATGTGTTCTGAGAACCGGTAAATTATTCTTCGCTACTTTTAAATACAATTAAAACAAGTAAGGAGAAAGTTCTTATGAAAATCGTGTACTGTCTTGTCTTTGGCTTTTGTTTGTACATGTCTCATTGTTTGTGACAATGTTGAGAGAAGGATCCGAAGTTCTTATAGTGATATAGTTGAAGTTCTTTGTGGTTTCGAATCTAACTATAACTTCAGTTGGGAAGAATGTTTAGAATTATTTAATCCCGGGCTGTCACGTTTTATGTTAATGCTGTTAAGAAAGCTATTTAATATTGTTGACACGAATTGCATTGTTGCATGGTCAGCTAGATGTATTCTTGTCGTACGTTTTGAGATTTGGAGGGCAGTTACATTATTAATTTTTGCGCGCGGGGTAGCCACGCGGTCTCGGGCGCCTTGTGACAGTCCGCGCTGCTTCCCCCGACGGAGGTTCCAGCCCTCCTCGGGCATGGGTGTATGTATTGTCCTTAGCGTTAGTTAGTTTAAGTTAGATTAAGTAGCGACTATGATTAGGGACCGATGACCTCAGCAGTTTGGTCCCATAAGTCCTTATCAAAAATTTCCGCTATTAATTTCAAGTACACTTTCAGTACACTGATTGCTTATAGTCAAAGGGAGCACAGCGATTTATTAGAGGCATTAATTATGTCAGAGCAGAGCAGAATAGCGTTTCCGTTGTTCAGGTAAAGATCAAGTTTAGGACCATGATGAACTATTGTCTGATGTTATTAGGGAAAAGTTGTCGTTTGTAGTTTTTTACACATAGTTCAGAAATTGCGTTAATAACCATAAGCAGATGTAATACGCGACATTTAACGTTTCACGTTATGATCGTTGATGGGGAAGTAGTCTAGTGTGTCGCCGATAGTTACTTCCTGCGCTCAATTAATGATCATTTCAGATTATCAATCTCAGTTTAACAAAATTAAATCTCACACAACAGACAACTAGATGCTATGGTGTGCAGTGGTAGTTGCAGTACCTGAATTTCAAATATTGAAATAAGACAATAGTGATCATTAATGAGTTTTCATGTAAATTTTTTACCGTTACTAAGTTTCCGTTCATGATTGCTAAATAACAATTTTTACCGTCACGTTTGGGAATTTCATTACTATTTCATATTTAGCGGTTTACACAGCTAATTCCGCATTTAAAAGTAACCCAGTTATATTACATCGAGGTCATAGTTCACGGGCTGTACAAAAAAAAAAAAACAAAAAAAAAAGGAACTGGAACTGTTCCTTTTTCATTCTGAATATTGCACTAAGGCTTTGTACTCTTGTAGTACGAAACAACATTAATTATTTTGTTGAGACATAGTTCAGAGGTGACGTTGCAATCACTGTTAGAACAGCTTTTCTTATGTTTTAGAAACATTACGCAATTAGAGAAACATACAGAACGGATATACAGAGAGAAGTACGAGTATAAAACTAAAGATTGCGCAGCTGCTAGAGGATACAGGCTATACGGAAAATATAACAAGAAGTATACCACAGAAGTAGAATGGCGGTCTTATCAGAAGAACTAGAACATCAGAAATTTTCGTGGTTGTCTGCAAAATTTTGCTCGATTCGACGTATTGTCCCTTACTCTGAGTTTATTTTCAGGCTGTTTCCCTGCAACACTGTACAGTTATTCATAAGTACCGCTAGGACAACGAAAAGTACAAAACATACAGAAAAATAAACATGTGTCAGTAGATGGAATATTTCTCTATGTTTTTAACTCGCGTTACAGGCGTTCAATACGGACATCGTTTGTGACGCGGCAAACGTCAATACGTGTGTGCAGTTCATTGACGTCACCGACGCGAGCTGCCCGAGAAGGCGCGACAGCAGTCTGCTTTGGAAATCTGTTCAGTGGCTTATGTATCTGCAACTGTGACAAATTCTCTGCAATAATATCGAGCGGGTGATTTTCTCTACATGTTGTCACATCCCTACTCAGAGCGCAACTACGCTATGGTGCGTGTTACGAATCGGAACTTGGAATGACGCTCTCTCTACTGATTTGTCATTTTTCAGTATGCCTCGTAGTTTTCGTGTAGTTGTCTTCTGAACCCTGAAGTACTTATGAAAATATGATCATGTCTTAATTAATTCGAAACCGCTTTCAGATAGTAAAAAGTTGCTATCTGGCTGAATTGTAATCAAATATTTTGCATTCAAGCAGACGTTATAGCTTAAGTTATTTAATAGCGCTGCAGTATGGACATTCAACCTCCATTCTTCTCGAATACGAATCTAATGTCTTAACCAAAGGAGTTACAACAGGTTATATCGGAAATATACCGTTCAGACTCTACAGAAATTCTATTTTATTTATATTAACGGGTCTGGTATCGCTGAAGAGGAAGATTAGGAATGTAGAAAATTCCGAGCTGAACTGCTGAAAACCCCATGTTCAAAAATACGTTTCTCATTCAACTGACGATTCTTAAAAAGTCATGAATTGCAAAAGAAATGTAAATCCGGTTAATTTACTTCTGTTACAAGTAAAGGAGCTTATATACAAGTTTCAAATAACTTTTTCCTGGGAGTACGAAAACCAATTTACATGAAGCGGTGTTAGTAGGCTAACGTGGTTTACAAGAAGGAACAAGCAGGCGATTACGTATCACAGACTTGAGTATCAGTACATATACTAATCAATCACTAAATCAATTCGTTGTACTTTGAGCGATGAGGATCTCTTCTGAAATTATAAGCGTATACACATAGCTCAACATTCGGGCAGGTAGCTGGTAAAAATGTGTTTATTCACCTCTAGTTCACAAAATTTACATAAACGCTGTCGTGAAGAAGCATGGTGTTCCAGAGCTTCACACTAATTTTAACACAGACAATCGAAATTTTTTCAGTGTGCTATACAGTAATGACACAACACCACCAACAAAACATTTGATGAGCAAAGTAATGAGCGAAAGGGGTAAAGCTAGACTTTCTCATAATTCATGTAGACAGAAACGTCAGGCAGCGCGCCAAACGTACAGGTGTTAGAATTATTTTAACAGCACGTACATTACCGTGTCAAGAATTTCATTTTCCTTGGTTTTCAGAGATAAGAGCACAAAGCGACTGCCTAACAAAATTGAAGAAGCAGGTTATATTTGTAGATCTGCAGGAAATGATACGTTTAGTTTGAGAAACATTTCAAAGAAAAAAGCCATCAGTAAGATGTCTAAACGTAGAATGACGAGCGACCATTTTCTTTTACTTGAAACGTGATATGCATGCAGTTCTGTTACTTACAGAATCAAAATCTCAGAAAAAATATATGAGGGTGTCCTAAATCTCTACGGTGAAAGTTGTTATACAGCCGAATATATTTTAGATTCTTCACCTACAGCGGGTACAGATAATGATTCAAAGAAGATGCACCTCACTACTACAACTGCTGCTGTCTTCGACCGCAAGAGACGGAACAGGCGTCTCACTTGGGCCGCGCCATCCTCACGAATATGGGACAGATGTATGGCTAGTAATCACTTGTTCCATGAGCTATGAAGTTCTGTCTCTTCATATCACTACACGCACAATGACCTAGCTTTTTCCTGGACTCTCTCGTTTTCACTACTCAAATACATTCAGTGTGCAGCTTACGAAGACCCTTACTCTGCGCTTTCGTATAGGGACCGGACAGAAAAGAAGGAGCAAACGTTCTGCTACCAATATTTCAGCAATACCTGGTCTGGGCATTAGCACGTGTTTGTAACCTGCTTATGTTTCATAGCAAGCAACTGCCTGACGAAATGACGTCGATGGTTCTATTTTCAACAACATACAATCGTCTGTGACACGTCGACGAGGATGTTTACTAATATTTACGAGTCATGACTCGTTGTCGAAGCCGGAGCACTGTTCATTACAGGAACTTACAGACATGCATTTAAGTATGGTGCAGCAGGGTACAATAAGTGGAAAGCGGAACCAATGCGCAGACCAAAGTTTCGTGGCAGAATTCATTCGGGAGGACGACGGTTCAAACCCGCGTCCGGCCCTCCTTATTTAGGTTATTCGTGATTTCTCTAAATCACTCCAGGTAAATGCCGGGATGGTTTCTTTGAAGGGGCACTGCCGATTTCCTTCCCCATCTTTCCCTACTGCGATGGGACCGATGACCTCGCTTTTTGGTTTTTTCCCCCAATTAAACCACCAACCAACCAGAATTCATTCTATTGTAAAGGAATTTATTGTCTCGAATAGAAATTTGTAAGAAACTTATCGTTCAGGTCACAGGCTCTCGACAAAGAAATATTCGTATTGTTGAATTTAAGGAGATGATACCGGATCGTGTGGGAGATTTACGAACAGCTACCTGTCAACTTGCTCTTCCAAGAATACAGTCTGGAGAGTACTGATGGAGTGGCTCATACTCCCGCATTGTAAACAACACGGGGAAGAAATACGGCCAAATAATTTTGTGCCCATAATCTGTTCTGTCAATATGTTGCCAGCATAGTACTTTATACATTTCATATTGTTCACGGATAAGACTTCTTTCAAGGGTAATGATGTTTTCAGTTGTCGCAGAAATTATATCTGGGGTGAAGTGAATACACAAGTCACTCTCGTCTAAGATTACAGCAACTTTTCTCCAACAACTAGTGGGGTGAAATTCTAAAAGATTTACTTACAGGACCTCATTCGCTGCCATCCCATTTGGATATAGAAGTGCTGCCACTGTTTTTAGAAGCTGTACCTCTTGTTGTCCTCCAGAGGATGTGGTTTCAACATTAAGATGCACCATCTCTTTTCAATAATAAAGTCCATAAGCATGTGAACAACACATAACTGACCCTTATGGACAGATTGGAAGGCGAGGTCCTATTCCTCGGACAGTGCGATCGCTGGATTTCACTCCTATGGTTTCTTAACTATGAGATTTTATGAAATCGTATGTGCACAAACCCTGGTAGAACTTGAAGGGGCCGGCCGGTGTGGCCGAGCGGTTCTAGGCGCTTCAGTCTGGAACCGCGCGACCGCTACGGTCGCAGGTTCGAATCCTGCCTGGGACATGCATGTGTGTGATGTCCTTATGTTACGAGGGCAGTTCAATAAGTAATGCAACACATTTTTTTTCTGAAACAGGGGTTGTTTTATTCAGCATTGAAATACACCAGGTTATTCCCCAATCTTTTAGCTACACAACACTATTTTTCAACGTAATCTCCATTCAATGCTACGGCCTTACGCCACCTTGAAAAGAGGGCCTGTATGCCTGCACGGTACCATTCCACTGGTCGATGTCGGAGCCAACGTCGTACTGCATCAATAACTTCATCATCATCCGCGTAGTGCCTCCCACGGATTGCGTCCTTCATTGGGCCAAACATATGGAAATCCGACGGTGCGAGATCGGGACTGTAGGGTGCATGAGGAAGAACAGTCCACTGAAGTTTTGTGAGCTCCTCTCAGGTGCGAAGACTTGTGTGAGGTCTTGCGTTGTCATGAAGAAGGAGAAGTTCGTTCTGATTTTTGTGCCCACGAACACGCTGAAGTCGTTTCTTCATTTTCTGAAGAGTAGCACAATACAGTTGAGAGTTGATCGTTTGACCATGGGGAAGGACATCGAACAGAATAACCCCTTCAGCGTCCCAGAAGACTGTAACCATGACTTTACCGGCTGAGGGTATGGCTTTAAACTTTTTCTTGGTAGGGGAGTGGGTGTGGCGCCACTCCATTGATTGCCGTTTTGTTTCAGGTTCGAAGTGATGAACCCATGTTTCATCGCCTGTAACAATCTTTGACAAGAAATTGTCACCCTCAGCCACATGACGAGCAAGCAATTCCGCATAGATGGTTCTCCTTTGCTCTTTATGGTGTTCGGTTAGACAACGAGGGACCCAGCGGGAACAAACCTTTGAATATCCCAACTGGTGAACACTTGTGACAGCACTACCAACAGAGATGTCAAGTTGAGCACTGAGTTGTTTGATGGTGATCCGTCGATCATCTCGAACGAGTATGTTCGCACGCTCCGCCATTGCAGGAGTCACAGCTGTGCACGGCCGGCCCGCACGCGGGAGATCAGACAGTCTTGCTTGACCTTGCGGCGATGATGACACACGCTTTGCCCAACGACTCACCGTGCTTTTGTCCACTGCCAGATCACCGTAGACATTCTGCAAGCGCCTATGAATATCCGAGATGCCCTGGTTTTCCGCCAAAAGAAACTCGATCACTGCCCGTTGTTTGCAACGCACATCCGTTACAGACGCCATTTTAACAGCTCCGTACAGCGCTGCCACCTGTCGGAAGTCAATGAAACTATGCGATACGAAGCGGGAATGTTTGAAAATATTCCACAAATAAATTTCCGGTTTTTTCAACCAAAATTGGCCGAGAAAAAAAATGTGTTGCATTACTTATTGAACTGCCCTCGTAGTTAGGTTTAAGTAGTTCTAAGTTCTAGGGGACTGATGACCTCAGATGTTAAGTCCCATAGTGTTCAGAGCCATTTGAACCATTTGAACTTGAAGGGAAACTGGTTGTTAGACTAACTGTTTCTTTCTACAATAGACAAAAAAATGATGTGTGGAAAAATAGGGTAAAATTGTAAGTGTCGTTCCATCTAATTGAGGTTCGTGGTCGTCGCTATGAATAGTTGCTGTGCGTTTATTTTTTAGGTATAAGGCTAAGTTCTTTATATGAGGAATAGCTAAATAGTCATTTATCGCAATCAGTTCTTTATCTCAAAGCAGTTAGTTTCAGCATATCGGCCAGACGAAACGCTCAGCCGGCCGCCTACATGCAGTAAGGTGATGCAGTAACATAACAGAGACAATCTGGAGTCAAGCATGACAGCAACTATATAAAACCTTTCGGTTGCTCCACCAGTCTTGGGATCATCGTCCATTCAGATTTACTCATGTCTGTCGTTACGTTTTTCGTTGGCTCCTGTCCGCCCCTGTTAGCTAAGTGGTCAGCGCGACGGACCCGAGTTCGATTCCTGGCTGGGGCAGGAGATTTTCTCCGCTCAGTGACTGGGTGTTTTGTTGTTCTCATCATCATTTCCTCCCTATCTCCGACGCGCAAGTCGCCCAAGATGGCGTCGAATGCAATTACTTGCCCTCGGCAACCGAACTGCCCCGACTTGGGGACTCCCGGCTCACAATACCGTACGCTCATTTCCATTTTTTCGTTGGCTCCTCCTTGACCTGTATGCTGTTATGTGGCACTTTAAATGCGCAGCAGGTTTGGTCAAAAGGTACTAGTGTCGTGGTGACCTTTATGTCCCAGCGCCAGAATATGTCGATTCTGTGAGTCTTCTGTTTTAGCAAAGAAGGCTCAAGACATTGTATGGAAGTGCTCCCATAAGTAGCTGGATGGTATGGTGGAACGTACAGCTCCAGCTACGCCGGCCTCGGTATCCGTTCGGTTCTAGGCGCTTCAGTCCGGAACCGCGCTGCTGCTACGGTCGCAGGTTCGAATCCTGCCTCGGGCATGGATGTGTGTGATGCCCTTAGGTTAGTTAGGTTTAAGTAGTTCTAAGTTCTAGGGGACTGAAGACCTCAGATGTTAAGTCCTATAGTACTCAGAGAGAGAGAGCTCCAGCTGCAGTGCCTGGTTCTGGAGCTGAGTGACGTGTTATTCTGTGGTGTTACCCCAAACGTCTGTTGTACATTCAATGAACAGCCGAAGAAGCATCTTGTACATGGTGACACTCAAATCTAGAGGCAACGTCGAGTGTGGATTTAGAATCAGGTACAATTGGTGCGATGGCGCCACAGTATGGAAACGAATGTCTTTGTCACGATAATGCCATGTGAGACGAATGACCAACGTAATGTCCAAGCATTTATTGGTCTTTATCTGTGGCACTGGTGTACCACTGATCTCAACAGATGTTAGAGCGACTGGGACGGGGCGCCGAGTGAAGATGATAGTCTGGGCATTTTCTAGGTTGCATTCCAGATGATTAATAGTGGCCAAGCCTTCCGAAATGCCTTCACAAATGAAGACGAAGTAAATATTAGAGAATTCGAGTAACGTAGAAGTAAATATCTTCGGGGTAGTGAAGCATCTTAAATCACTTAATAAAAGCAAGTCTTCTGGTCCAGACTGTATACTAATTAGGTTCCTTTGGGAGTATGCTGATGCATTAGCTCCATACTTAACCATCATATACAACCGTTCGCTGGACGAAAGATCCGTACCCAAAGACTGGAAAGTTGCACAGGTCACACCTATATTCATGAAAGGTAGTAGGAGTAATCCACTAGATTACAGACTCACATCGTTAACATTGATATGCAGCAGGATTTTAGAACATCTGTTGTGTTCGAACATTATGAATTACGTCGAAGAAAACAGTCTATTGACACACAGCCAACATGGGTTTAGAAAACATCGTTCCTGTGAAACACAACTAGCTCTTTATTCACATGAAGCGTTGAGTGCTATTGACAAGGGGTTTCAGATAGATTCCGTATTTCTGGATTGCCGGAAGGCTTTTGACACTGCACCACATAAGCAGCTCGTAGTGAAACTGCTTGCTTATGGAATATCGTCTCAGTTATGTAACTGTATTTGTGATTTCTTGTCATAAAAATGGTTCAAATGGCTCTGAGCCCTATGCGACTTAACTTCTGTGGTCATCAGTCGCCTAGAACTTAGAACTACTTAAACCTAACTAACCTAAGGACATCAAACACATCCATGCCCGAGGCAGGATTCGAACCTGCGACCGTAGCGGTCGCTCGGCTCCAGACTGTAGCGCCGAGAACCGCACGGCCACTCCGGCCGGCATTTATTGTCAGAGAGGTCACAGTTCGTAGTAATTGACGGAAAGTCATCGAGTAAAACAGAAGTGATTTTTGGCTTTCCCCAAAGTACAAAAGTGATTTCAGGCGTTCCCCAAGGTAGTCTTATAGGCCCTTTGCTGTTCCTCATCTATGGAAACGATTTGGGAGACAATCAGAGCAGCCTTCTTCGGTTGTTTGCAGATGATGCTGTCGTTTCTCGACTAATGAAGTCATCAGAAGATCAAAATAAACTGCAAAACGATTTAGAAGAAATATCGGAATGGTGCGAAAAGTGGCAGTTGACCCTAAATAACGAAAAGTGAGGTCATCCACATGAGTGCTAAAAGGTACTCGTTAAACATCGGTTACACTATAAATCAGTCTAATCTAAAAGCCGTAAATTCAACGAAATACCTAGGTATTACAGTTACGAACAACTTAAATTGGAAGGAACACATAGAAAATGTTGTGGGGAAGGCTAACCAAAGACTGCGTTTTATTGGCAGGACACTCAGAAAATGTAACAGACCTACTAAGGAGACTGCCTACACTACGCTTGTCTGTCCACTTTTAGAATACTGCTGCGCAGTGTGGGATCCTTACCAGATAGGAATGACGGAGTAAATCGAAAAAGTTCAAAGAAAGGCAGCACTTTTTGTATTATCGCGAAATATGGGAGAGAGTGTCACTGAAATGATACACGATTTGGGCTGGAAATCATTAAAAGAAAGGCGTTTTCTGTTGCGACAGAATCTTCTCACGAAATTCCAATCATCAAATTTCTCCTCCGAATTCGAGAATATTTTGTTGACACCGACCTACATAGGGAGGAACGATCATCACTATAAAATAAGGGAAATCAGAGCTCGTAAGGAAAGATATAGATGTTAATTCTTTCCGCGCGCTATACGAGATTAGAATAATAGAGAATTGTGAAGGTGGTTCGATGAACCCACTGCCAGTCACTTAAATGTGATTTGCTGAGTATCCATGTAGATGTAGATGTAGAAGGCGGTAAGTTATTCTAGTCCACGCCGCAGCTGACGTTTGTAGCGTGTGGGGATTCTTGCACTTACTTAGAAACGTAGGCATACAGGACCAGCTGGGTGTTCCTGGCCTGAGGCATGTCGCTCGTCAAGAGGACATACGATACCGGATGAATTATGGAGTCCTGTGGGACTCAAGTGCGAATGTTTCGACAAGTCAACACATCTGAACCATCGCCGACGTTGAATGATCGCCCCTGCGGGTAGGAATGGAGCAGCTGGACGTGTGACACAGGGGCGATGAGGACCTGAAATTAGTATGGCAGACACGGTACCAAAGGCTCGGAAAATGATGAATAGTATTGCCTCACATTACTATCGACGCTCAGTAGCGTCAATAGCGTTTCCTGTAAGTGGCATCAATTGGAGCATCGCGCGAAATCCCCGCTGTAAATCGAAATGCTCATAGGGGAGAAGCCACTCATCCAGGATGTGTTGCTGCAGCTTCTTCGTGTACAGACACTCAAATACCTTGGAAAGAGTCGAAGCAGAGTTAGGAGCAGATAGCTCCTGTGGAAAGGTAGGTCCTTCCCAGGTTTGGGAATTGCCAAGCCTCCGCTTGTTTCCATGCTTTCGGGTAGACGCCAGATCTCAGAACTGCTTCGAATACAACTGAAAGTTTCTCTGTAGCAATGTGCAGTAGCTGTCGGAACACTGATTCGTCACCAGGTACGCCCATCCGGTCATTCATGTGTTGAGTTTCTGGAGCTTACCCCATGTTGGCAGGAGCATCAGGAGCACTTCACTGACCAGCAAAATGTGAGTGGGGTCAGAAGGATGTTCGACCAGGGTGAAATTTTCAGCTAACGTGTCCGCGAGGGCATCTGCCTGACGTTATGTTCGTTGGCAGTGCCGTGATCACCTGGAGTGGCGATATTCTAAGGGTCTTGAGAAAGAAATGTTGTTCTCTATACACACAGTTCCATCTTCGACAGATAGTACAGTCACTTTGTTTGCCCATAAATGGTTGTGGTGGTCTTCTATCGCCGTCATTATTTCCTGCTGCAGGAGATTTAGCAGCCTTTTGGCGGTAGGACTGAGATTCAATTGCGATGTGTGGAAGACCCGTTTCTTTTTTACTGTTGGTTGCAACAGATATTGAGGCAGCGTTCGCAATCTGTCACGAGGCTCCACCTACCATCCTCCGGGAGTCCTGTTGACGACAGCTTGGGACATGGTGTAGTGCTGTGTCTGGACAGAGCACCTCTGGATTTACACTACTGGCCATTAAAATTGCTACACCAAGAAGAAATGCAGATGATAAACGTGCATTCATTGGACAGATATATTATACTAGAACTGACATGTGAATACATTTTCACGCAGTTTGGGTACACAGATCATGAGAAATCAGTACCCAGACCAACCACCTCTGGCCTTAATAACGTCCTTGATTCGCCTGGGCATTGAGTCAAACAGAGCTAGGATGGCGTGTACAAGTACAGCAGCCCATGCAGCTTCAACACGATATCACAGTTCATCAAGAGTAGCGACTGGCGTATTGTGACGAGCCAGTTGCTCGGCCACCATTAAACAGACGTTTTCAATTGGTGAGAGATCTGGAGAATGAGCTGGCCAGGGCAGCAGTCGAACATTTTCTGTATCCAGAAAGGCCCGTACAGGACCTGCAACACGCGGTCGAGCATTATCCTGCTGAAATGTAGGGTTTCGCAGGGACCGAATGAAGGGTAGAGCCACGGGTCGTAACACATCTGAAATGTAACGTCCACTGTTCAGAGGACCGTCAATGCGAACAAGAGGTGACCGAGACGTGTAACCAATGGCACACCATACCATCACGCCGGGTGATACGCCAATATGGCGATGACGAATACACGCTTCCAATGTGCGTTCACCGCGATGTCGCCAAACACGGATGCGACCATCATGATGCTGTAAAGAGAACCTGGATCATCCGAAAAAATGACGTGTTGCCATGCCAGCACGTTGTAGGTGTCGCCACCGGCGCCAACCTTGTGTGAATGCTCTGAAAAGCTAATCATTTGCATATCACAGCATCTTCTTCCTGTCGGTTAAATTTCGCGTCTGTAGCACGTCATCTTCCTGTTGTAGCAATTTTAATGGCCAGTAGTGTAACATTTCTTGCAGCGAGTCCGTTAGTTCCAGACGGCACACATCCCAGTCGATATCACTTGTACTAATGCCACGCTGTCGGCTGCTAGTGAAATTGGCGTCAATTTCAAACAAGAGAGGAACTTTTTCTGATGACAACACGTCCCTGGTGATCACAGCTCTTTGCAGATGGCGATATCCAGGATGTCACGCTGTCATCCAAGTGCTGCTAGTGACGCTTGACGACTTGCCGCAGCCGTCTTCCGCTGGTGCTGTGAACCCTGGAGTGTCAAACCGTGTGCTTGGTGCTGAATTCTCTGCTCAGGAAGGCACTGTCAGAGATAGTGGAATAGCAAAGTGCGCCACTTCTAGGTTCGCTCTAGATGGACTATAGGCAGCAATAAAGTCATCTGACAGTGGGTAGCGTCAACTGCTAATTCTACAGCCCCTACCGCGTAGAGAGGTGGCAAACCGTTGTTGATGGTGGCCGAGTGATGGTACGGCCGTGCCGCTACCTGCTGTCGGTCTGTACTTACGATAGTAGTTGAAATAAGCAGGACGGACGACCTTTAGGTGAGTTTCCGACACCATCCAAACGTCAATGGCTTCTCTTTGAGGAACTGACGAAACACCCCTTTTCGCGTACGAATGCAATTGGCATTCCACGCACATGTGACCAATCCTTTGTAGTTAGCAGCCATGATGGCGTTGCTGTTGTTGACTGATGATGGCCTGGATTACCAGCTGTGATTCGATACTGAAGTGCTTTAGTGCAACCGGCCGGTGTGGCCGAGAGGTTCTAGGCGCTTCAGTCTGGAACCGTGCTGCTGCTACGGTCGCAGGTTCGAATCCTGTCTCGGGCATGGATGTGTGTGATGTCCTTAGGTTATCTGGTTTAAGTAGTGCTAAGACTAGGGGACTGATGACCTCAGATGTTAAGTCCCATAGTGCATAGAGCCATTTGAACCATTTTTTTTTTTGCTTTAGTGCCTACACGAGGACGGGGAGCGTTGTTATCGCTGTGTTGACGGTTTGCAGCGGGCAGGTGGACTGCTACTGCTAGGAGGAGCATCGTTACTGGCGTGATTGATGATCTCGGTGCTTGCTTTTACGCTTCATTGTTACGTGTTCGCCAATATCTTGCGCCCATATACACCTGATTTATTGTAGCTGGTCGGTTGTTGTCCTGATGGGTCTGTTGCAGCGTAATCGTTTGTGTCTGTGACAGCGTCACTTACTTGCCGGACGCCACTATTGTGAAGAAATCGCAAGGGCACATCTGTGGAAGTGATGTGCTAACGTCTAGTTGCCTTGCTGCTACGCGGTCGAAAGCTAGACATTATCTGCTGCCAACGTGTACGCCAACCCACTTGACGCACGAAGGTGTGTCGTTTCCTTACTGGAGAATGCAGTCTGGCCTTGGACGTGGGCCAACACATTTAACACATTCGGCGGCCATGCCGCAGTGTCGGGCTAGATGACCGAGGCATCTGAAGCACTGGGGAGCCAAGTTCAACAGGTAGATCTCCCAGTCACTATGCAAGCGGCGATAGGGGTGATGCTTGGTAGACTCTTGTTGAAGTTCGTGTTTTGGGTCCACTAAAGGGCAAAGTGATGCCTCATAATTATTCTTCTGCGATTGCATTACTGTAACAGCCGTGATGGTGTATCCTCCCTTAACCGGGACGTATAACGCGGAGACAATTTCAATGGAAACCCGTGCAAGACGATCGTCAGGGGTGCCTCAGGGACTGTGTGAGACGAGTAGAATGCCAAGTTGTTCCGTGAACAGAACCCTGCCAGTCTGTGAAGATTTTATGATGTTCGCAGATTGATCTTCTATAGATCTTTTTCCAGTGGTTTTCATAGCGAATTCGCGGCCATCGACGAGATTCTTGGCTTTGTGGAACTGCTTCACCAAAGGTGAAGGTTTCCAAGTTTTTGGAACAGTTCAGTTTCTGACGGCATCGCCCGACTCTCTGAGGCATCATCTTCGGCCACAGCTGTCAAGGATTTGACGTCTGCAGAGGCCGTACCTCCTGCAGGCAACGGTGTGTTTAGGTTCCCGAAAGCATTGTTCGTCACTGTTGGTGTACTGCTAGTTGTGGATTGTTGTGTTATTATTGCGGCTGGCTTTCGCGATAGCCCATCTACAGTAGCTGCGGTATGGATGTCCCAGATGTAGCCTTCTTTTCTAGCATTAAAACTACGCCCACGTTTTAAATTGTTGTCCATTTCCTAGCGCGTGTCCATTGCCAGGACCATTTTTCGGTTTTTGTCGTCTTCTTTAGGCTGAGTCGCCAGAATGAAGAGGCCAACTGCGGAATCCAGTGGGCCAGAGTCCGAACGTCGCCGGCCACTGATTCCCGAGCATCGCTCGTGTCCTCTGTAGCCGACTTCTCGCACTCGATAATTGGTACTGAATCGTTGGCTATAAGGCCATATTTATCTCGCCCGCCACGAGATCTGTTGGTCGGAGCATTCACGTGAGTAATTAACTTGGAAATTGTAGTGCTTCACAAGTACTGCTGTCTTCTATCGGCCCGCTAAGTCCATTTCTTCCGGCGGGCATTCAGATTTGCAGTCAGGATCCTAGAGAAGAAAACTGAACATTTTGTAACAGTGATTTGTAAAGTATTTACAGCTGTCCTGGAGAAGACCTTTTTTTATTAATATAAATGTTTGTGACAATCTATCTATCTTGCTGCAGACGCTCCTAATTTTTTGTTTACTAAGCAAATGTGCCACTCAAACGCCAAATTGAAATACGGTAATCAGTAGTATTAACACAAAATCCAGTCACTACATAATTTAGTTTTCTCCACCATCTGTGTAATTATGACTCTACAATTTCGCGATCAGATCCTGAAAACCACAGGATGCTAACCGATCGCTTTGTTATCCGCTGTCTATTGCGTGTTGCATGACGTCAGCACGCTGCTCTCCCAGCTGTTTTCAGCTTTCGGAGCCATGGAGCCGCTACTTCTAGGCCACGTACGTTACCAGTCTTCCATACGTGGATGAGTGATAAATCCCTGTCAGTATCGGAAACTCAATGTAGGTATTCTGCACGGCAATTAAACGCGTTGACCGCCCAGATCAGATATGAAGATGGACAATATGTGTCTTCGTAAATACGTCTGCCTAAAAAGAAGAAAAAAAAGGATCGGCAGATATGCAGGTATGTAAATGATTACAATTTTTAAGAGAAATTTCCGCCATTTGAATGCCATGTTATGTATCTTCGATAAGTGCTCATACCCTGTAATACGACAACTGGTCTATAAGACCAGAAGTATGTTTTTCCGACGATGATATGTTACAGACAGAGCAGACATATTTTATATTTCAACTTACTTTTGAGAATGGATACAAAGCCGAAGTCATGATTGTGTAAAACAAAAGAATAATTAACAGTCAAATGTCGGAAATTTCTTTCACAAAAATTCTCTATGACTGTGGTCCCTCACGAAGGAAATATCATGAAATGATTAGAATTGCAATTCTCTGTGACAGGTACAACAGCCACACGAGAGCATTGGTACTGCTCGTGTTTACTGCTGTTACCAGGCTCGTACCGTATTTAAGGGTTCGTGAACAGTATCAGATGCGGAGTGATAACTATGATGGAGAGAGAGATACCACGTATTTGTGTACTCGTCTAAGGCGTTATCAGGACCTGACAAAGCCTGAAAGTGGACTCGTTGCAGGTCTCCATTTGCCAGACTCGTCGAATCGTGGAATATCCATATTTGTGGAGCAATCAGTGACAATGGTCCGATGTTGGTCTGCCTGGGGACGTGAGAGCAGGCATACTCGTTGTCAAGGTTCCGGTCGACGACGTCTGAACACCACAAGGGACGACTGCTGTACTGTGCACCAAGCACGTCGTAACGCCCTTCACATTTGTGCCTGTCTTTCGAGTACGAGTAATGGACACACTGCAACATTGTGTCATCCCGCACCATCGATCGGACGTTAGCAGCAGCTGGACTTGGGAATCACTGTGTGAAGCATTGGCTATCATTAACACCACAACAACAACACCTGTTTGGAGTGGTGCCGTGACTGGGAAGCAACGACTGCTGATGAAGGCCGCCGCGTTGTGCTCAGCAGCGAATTACGATTCTACATTCTTTCGAGTACGAGTAATGGACACACTGCAACATTGTGTCATCCCGCACCATCGATCGGACGTTAGCAGCAGCTGGACTTGGGAATCACTGTGTGAAGCATTGGCTATCATTAACACCACAACAACAACACCTGTTTGGAGTGGTGCCGTGACTGGGAAGCAACGACTGCTGATGAAGGCCGCCGCGTTGTGTTAAGCAGCGAATTACGATTCTACATTACCTTAGATGGGCACCGTCGGTGAACATGATGGCGACCTGGAGAGAGGTTCATTCTTCCAATGTTTTGGAGACGCACAGCAGTGTCACTCTTGGTGTCGTGGTGTGGGAAGCTATCGCCACATGGCACATGTGTTTATGAACTGTCTGCGTGATGTTTAAGTAGTCCCGTGGCCAACAAGATCCCCAGATTTGTCCCCAGTTGAACGTGTGTGGGATCAGCTCCGACGTCAACTCCATCCCATTCCTTGTACCCAGAATATCAAGGACCAATTACAACAGTTGTGGACCAGCTTATTTGATTAGGACATTCTTCCCAACGGAAGCAGTGCATGTATCCACGCCAAATGGGGTACAACGTCATACTGATGGATTGGCTCATACTGCAAGTTCCTTATGGACTGATCCCGATTTTGTTATCAATGCAACATCACATGCCCTCTCAACCAATGAAGTTTCATTTTATTTCTTCCTTCTTTTTGGGTGCTTCACAATTTTTGTCAGGCGGTGTATTAGCAATGCATTGGTGACTCTGGAACACTCTCCATGCGACTAGCGCTTGAGAGGAGCAATGCTCGTTGTCTGCATGCAGGGGCAAAAATATGCCAAGCTGCGCCTCCTTATCTACGACGTCATCACCATCACATGACATGCTGCACCTCCTTTACCTGACATCACCAATAGAAGAGATGTTTCACAGAGGCAAAGCTGAACTAGTGCTCATAGCCCTTAAGGTATGTACTTTTGAGCCCACGTTTACTGGACACTTTTTTCTTGTGTTGATCCTTACTATCACCTCTCAAAATGTGTAAAACATAGAGCTTGCGGTAAAAAAGGTCCACTGTCAGAGGTATTAGAACGATTTTCGCTTAAATCAGCATGGATTCCACAAACAAAGATCTTGCGAAACTCAGCATTATCTGATCTTCCATGAGATCCATAACGCTATATGCAATGGCGCTTAGGTTGATGCCGTGTTCCTTGACTTGAGGAACGTTTGGTGAAAAAATTGCCATTTAGTGAAAAAATATGCGTTTACCGAATATCGGACCAGATTTGCGACTGGATTCAAGACTTCCTTGCAGACGTTGCTCTAAACGGAAAAAAATCTACTGATGTAAAGATAATTTCCAGAACACCCCAAGGAAGTGTGATCTGACCGCTACAGTTTACAATGTGTATACATGATCTAGTAGAGAGAGTCGGAAGCTCTTTAAGGCTGTTCTCAGATGATGCTGTTTTCTATAGTAAAGTAGCAACGCCAGAAGATGGTAACGATTTGCAGAATGACCTAAAGAGGGTTGATGAATGGTGCAGCCCATGGTAGTTGATCCTGAACCTAAAGAAATTTAACATGCTATTCCTGTATAGAAAAGGAAATCAACTACTCTACAACTACACTATTGATAGCAAACTTCTGGAAACTGTAACTACCGTAAAATATCTAGGAATAACTATCGAGAGCGACATTAAGTGAAATGGCCACATAAAACAAATAGTAGGAGATCAGATGCCAAACTGAGATTCATAGGAAGAATCTTAAAGAAATGTAACTCATGGGCGAAGGAAGTGGCTTACAAGGCGCTGGTTTGAGCGATTGTCGAATATTGTTCATCAATTTGGGATTCTTAACAGGTAGTACTGACAAAAGACATAGAGAAGTTCCAACGAAGAGTGGAGCGGTTCGTCACGGGATCAGTCGGTTCGAGAACGTTACAGAAATGGCCTACAAACTTCAATGGTAGACGCTACAAGAGGGGTGTTATCCACAGGGAGAAGTTTACTGTCGAGAGAGTACTTTTCGGGAAGTGTCGGACAATATAAATTCTTCCCACACACGCCTCGCTAATTGACCTCGACGAGAAAATTCGAGAAATTAGAGATAACAGTGAGGTTTACCGCCATCATTCTTCCCATGCACCTTTCGTAAGTGGAACAGGGAAGGGGGCATCAGTTAGTGGTACCGCAAGTACCCTCCGCCACACATCGCTAGGTGGCTTGCGGAGTATGATGGAGATAGAGATGTAGATAACTATCGACTCGGTAGTTTCCGGACCAGGGTCCCTTACCTCAAATTGATACAGTTACCCTTCTCCATTATCCATGAATATTTGTACCATGATCACGAAATGACCCTGTATAACAAATGCCTGAACTATAGGCTTTGTGCAACCTATATAATCAAAATTTTTGTCGAGAGTTGCTTTGTGAGTCTAATTTCGTCGCAGTCGGATGTATTTTTCCGGGAGAGAAGAGGGCAGTCACTGCTCTCTCCAGCTGCTTGCAGCATCTTCAACTCTGAGTGAGAAAAAAATCACGGATGAGTCACAACAAATAATCAATAGGTGACAAAAAAATGGTTCAAATGGCCCTGAGCACTATGGGACTTAACATCTGAGGTCATCAGTCCCCTAGAACTTAGAACTACTTAAACCTAACTAACCTAAGGACATCACACACATCCATGCCCGAGGCAGGATTCGAGCCTGCGACCGTAGCAGTCACGCGATTCCAAGCTGAAACGCCTAGAACCGCACGACCACACCGGCCGGCCATTAGGTGACAGATCTAAGAATGTTAATAGTGATATATATATATATATATATATATATATATATATATATATATATATATATATATATATATATGTGTCAGACTTGCCTTTTTTAGTTGCGCACGTGTCCTGGACAGAAAAATCGTTGAACAATGTTGACAGCTATGATGATACCAGATCAATACCTTCCTGTAGAGGAAGCCTCGTTTTTTTAACCGCACCTCCCTGAAGAGTAAGTCAAATAGTTGCGAAAACTTCCGAGTAGTTCTAAGCCATCTTGCTGAGCCAGCAAGTGATGTGGAGGGAGAGAGTCTGCACTTACACGTTCCCGAAATTTCTTATCTCGTATGAAACACCTGCTCAACAAATTCACACCAGTTTTCAGACCTGTTCCTACGGGGAAAAAGAGATTCTGTTTTGACAACATGTGCATCTTATTTCTCTTCTACATTTCTAAGAAACATGATCTCGAAGGCATCTGTATGCTCAAGATACGAATAATCAATACCTCAAATGCTGGTGTCTTTTCCTGATCTCAGTGCTGCATGGATTGCATTGGCTGGCATTATTTAAAATTTCGCAATGACGTTAACTCAGACGTCTTGTTCTCCCCAGATTGCCAATGAGCCTTGCAGGCTCCGATAACAGTGTCTTATTGCGCACAGTTGCCCTCCAGCCCGATTAAGCTATCAGTGGATGGTTCGTGTATTCATTGAATTTTAAAACTAATGCAGAGGAAATCATGGCGAACCGGGTCAAATCGGTAGAAGACTTAAGATCAACTAGAAGGGGACGTCCAACAATGATATTAATTTGCTAGAGAAAATGTATTACGTACAAACAACAATGTACCCCGAAACAAATAAATAAATAGATCCTACAACATGAGCGAGTGCAACAAGTGTATATCAGCACTGACATAAAACTGTCTTCCCGAGAAACGCTGATGTCTGTGTGAATGTAGTGCATTATGTAAGACTTTGTCAAGGTCTTTGAGAATGAATGCATTATGGATTTTTTTTAAGACTTTATGTGAATTAAATTCCGTGGTGCACGCTTCTGCATAAAAAAAAGGCGGAGTGAGTAGGGAACCAGTAACAGCAGAATAGCTCTGTGAGGAAAGTTGTGTGAGGATAGCTCAATGACTTCGTTCGTAGACTAGTCATTGGATGTCACCATAGCAATAAATGCCCTGCAACAATTCTGAAGCTGCCCAAGTTGACTGTTGGCGATGTGAAGTGGAAACGCGAAGGTGCAACAACAACCACTGCTAAACCAGCCCAGGCAGACTTAATGTACTGACGGACAGCGATCTTTGAGCACTGCGGACAGCGTTTGTCAAGAATCACGTGAAATCAGCAGCAGGAAAACGTTAGTTCTATAGTGCTACTGGCAGTAGAGGTAGCACAATGACCGTGCGTAAGGAGTTAAAAAGAGTGGAGTCCATTGGTCGAGCAGCTTCTTATATACCACACATTACTGTAGCCAATGCTATGTAACGCTTGAGGTGATGTAAAGAGGGATGCCACGGGACAGGGGATCACTGGGAACGAGTGATTTGGAATGGTGAACATCACCTGTTGGCAGTGAAGTATGGAGGAGAGGTGTTACGCCGTGGGGGTGTTTTCGTTGTTAGGCCGTGTTTTGGGCCGCGTTCCTCTTATTGCACTTAAGAAAATACTAAATGGAGAAGGGTGTGAACACAGTTTACAGCATTGTGTATTGTGTATGGCAGAGGAACAGTTTGGAGGCCATTATCCTATTTGTCAACATCCCAATGGATCATTTCCTAAAGCAACATGTGTGAGGCAACGGTTTGTGGGCAATAATATTCCTGAAATAGACAGGCCTGCCCAGAGCCCCGTACTGAACCGGTTGGAATGTCCTTGAGATGAGTTAGAACGTCAACTCTGTTCCAGGAACTTCAACGCCACTACCTTCTCTGGTTCCAGCTTTTGAGGAAGAATGGGCTGCCATTCCTCCACAGACATTCAGAAGTCTCATTGAAAATCTGCCCAGCAGAGTTCAAGCTATCATAAAGGCGAAAAGTGGTCACACTCGCATTAATTTTACAATGTTGCAAGTTTTGCTCTAGCACAGGGAGCAGTTTGTTGCACTTGAGCTCTATCATCTCAACAATGGCAACGAATAAGGCAATTTAGTTTGATGTTTATATGTTATCTATATCTCTGCAGCATAGAGAGAACAAAAATTAATTTGACATCAAAGAATGCTCATGCTACCCTTCGCGATACAAATGGTCATATTTCAATTCAGTGGTGTACGGGTTAATAACATTGCCGCTAAGCTAGCAGAAGTGGAAAAAGAACTGAGTGTTTTAACTCAAGTGGTCATGGTGGAATGGATACAGAAGCAAGGATGTGGTGAAATTTATAACAAGTTAAAGAGAAAGCAACTAAAACAAGTAAATGGAAATCATGCCGCAGCTAGGAGTAACAAAAACAAAAAGATGTGTAGCTTTAACTTACAACGGCAAGACCTACAAATTTGAGAGATGTTTTCGTAAATCAAATATTAAAATAAAATTACGTACAAACAATTCAGGCTGCACCATGAAATTCGTAAGAGTAGGGATACGTTTCAGGGTTCAGGTGTTAATAACATCAACTGCAATGACTGCTGTAAAGAGTACATAGAGTGAACGAGGAGGAACCTCGAAACCAGATTCATGTAGCACACAACTCTAACAAGAAGTTTTGGGCACATATGGCAACCTTAAAGAATAAAATCACGGACATTGAGCAAAATTTGGACACCCTGCACAGAGCTCAAAAGAGAAGATACCGTAACGTCTTGGAGGAGCTTGAAATCTGCTCTTACAAAAAACCAAGATTCAAACGAAATACTGAATGAGCAGAATGAATTTAGTCATAGTGCTTATTTCAACACTGATGACGACTGACTAAGGTACATATTTATGTCTAAGACGATAGATGAAAGAGCGTGTGCAACTCGACACCTGTAACATGCACACAGTGAAGGGGCTCTCCTGCGTGGCCCTCTGCCCTCTGCCCACAGCTGTCTGCGGATGACTAGTCTGCTCACGGCACAGCACCAAAACAGCGATCACATGAGGAAAGAAACAGCAACGAAGACAGGCCTATAGCAAAGCCATGAATACTGGTGCTGCCGCCTTTTAAATTATTAAAATTTTATGATGTACACTGCTGTAAAGAAATGTTGCTCGCTCAAGTACAAGGTTGTTTCACTGATAAGTGATTTGGTGGGTATTTTATCATTGTAGAAGAATGTAAAAACAAATTCAGACCAAATGAACAGCACATGTTACAGCGAAAAGAGCCCAAGCATTTGCATCCATACACAGCACATCGCTTCTGTAGCAACGCAGGCATCTTTCACTGCATGCAAACAATCGTAAAAGTGCCGATTGACATCCTACGATAGGCTGTCCGAAGCACCTTCTACCTCTTTTTGCAGTTCCGCAATGATTCTTAAAGGTTCTGCAGAACGAGTAAGCTCGCGCATCACCATATCCCATGTGTTCAATCGGCGAGATGTCTGGTAATCTTGTTGTCCAAGGCTGTTGTTGTACACCATGAAGAGCACGTTGCGTTGTAGAATCTGTATGTGGACATGCATTGCCCTGATGAAAAGGCACTTCACCGTTCTGTCGGAGAAATGCTAGTAACTCGGGGATAATAAGCTGTGCTTTGTAGCGGAACCCGCAGAAATACAAAATCTGACAGAGAGTTGTAACTGATGTCCTCCGCCACACCATGAAGCCTGGGATGGGACCTGAATGTAATGAATGAAGGCGCTCTGGAGTAGGCCGCTCATTAGATCTGAGCCGCACACTTGTACTTGCACCACTCACGTACATCACGTACACACAGAACCTACTCTCTTCGTTGAAGACAACAGAGCACCATTAAAAAAAATGGTTCAAATGGCTCTGAGCACTATGGGACTTAACTGCAGTGGTCATCAGTCCCTAGAACTTAGAACTACTTAAACCTAACTAACCTAAGGGCATCACACACATCCATGCCCGAGGCAGGATTCGAACCTGCGACCGTTGCGGTCACGCGGTTCCAGATTTTAGCGCCTAGAACCGCTCGGCCACCCCGGCCGGCGCACCATTCCACTCTTCCACTACACCGGAGTAGCTATGCTTGGCAGTGTAATGTTGTCAGTGGTAGCCTGGCCAGAGACGCACATAATTTTAGTCGTGCTACCATCAGAGGGTTCCCAGTTGTCCTTGGTTCAAAATGGTTCAAATGGCTCTGAGCACTATGGGACTCAACTGCTGAGGTCATTAGTCCCCTAGAACTTAGAACTAGTTAAACCTAACTAACCTAAGGACATCACACACATCCATGCCCGAGGCAGGAGTTGAACCTGCGACCGTAGCGGTCTCGCGGTTCCAGACTGCAGCGCCAGAACCGCGCGGCCACTTCGGCCGGCAGTTGTCCTTGGTGACACATCATTCGCAACATGTGCTCATATTTCTTTCCTGGATGAAGTTCGGTAGGACACTGTTGCTCTCACAATGTGCGATCTTGATGTGCATCTGTGCTACACAGACGCCCAGAATATGGCCTACAGGTGTGGGAGTTCTCCAGATCACTGTTGAAAGCAGCGACGCATCGCCAATACATTATTCCCATCCCCTGCAGCAACCCTTCAATACGTCCATCTAACGCCCTGCAGGCCAACAATGCGACCCATTTCGTATGGCTAAAGTTGTTCAACAGGAATAAATACTCGTCAGCGAGTCATATTTTTACCTGAGAATGAATGTTGCACACACTATTCGCCTCTAAACTCAGAAAAGTTACTGCCTGCGGCGTCCAAACAGAGAGCGCGCACACAGTCCTGCAGACGGGCATGTGATCGGCGATGACCGTTACAAATGATTCACTAACACTACAAGCCTTCAGTGTGCACATATTACACCCTGGTGCCACTAATCACATCCCTTAAGGTTATTTCATTTTTTTCCTGCAGTGTGTTCATAATGTCTTTGAACCCTGACAAAACGCACATTTTAATTAAGTTTCTCCAAGAACAATATTCTCACCTTTGTTTAGTGTGTGTACATGTTTTATTCCAATGTAAAAAATGTGCCAGATGCCGCCTGATGGTAGTATCTTCATGGACTGCATTAATAATGTGGATTCTGCCAAACCACTATTTTGTTATGTGATGTAGTATGTAAATTTTTCTGACAGCTGGAAAGGTTACTCTTGCAAACGATACAGTCAGGCACATTCTGGTGCTTTTGATGTTTGATTATGGCGTGGTAAGATAACATTTTGAATTTTCATGGAGTACTTACTGAATAGTTATTTTACTGTTGTCTACAGATCTCAGAATGGTTCATGTTGAACTGAACCTAATCATTAAGAAGATATGCTGTCAAGACGGACAGTAAATCTATTTTGGAAAAGTTCACATTGGGCGCTGAGGATAGATTCGGGGGATTGTATTCTGCTTCATAGGAGAATTGGAAATATGGGTCAAATTATATCGGCAGTCTTGCATCTCTCATCTGGACACTTAACAGAGTGCAACGTACATCGCTCAGCTGGGCGTTATTCGTATCTCATTATTTCTCGGCGGCTGCTGATGGTTGTTTTGGGATGTAAGATGCGCTGGCTTGAATTGTCACGTGCTCCTTAAACAACAGTAGTTAAACAATTTTTTATCGAAAAATTGTGGCCAGCCTATGTAATGAATGCAGCAAAGAGGTGAAGAGAGCCATTTGTGTTCCTTGAATATGCATATATGTTCTCTCTTGTTCTGAAATTCAGAGATACAGCGTACAAATTCGATACTGAGTTTACTTGATTATTCGTATCTCAAACCTTGGATACCTCCGAGATCATGTTACGTGTGACTTTGGGAAACAGAAGTATGATATTTACGTCAGTAAGATTGGATTTATTGACTAATGCTGACTTATTACATTTTTTTGCCTGTTTAAAGTTGTTGACTCTGCATGATGGTATGTTCCAAAAGCTGGAGACTCAATGAGAGTAGTTTGTCATTGTTGCTGCACCATCATGGATTTCATCATCATAGTAGTCATCTTTATTGTTCAATGCCTTCTTTTTGCATAAAAATGTAGGTCATGCACTACATACCACTTCTACCAACTGTATTTACATATTTTGCATATCAATTATTTGTTATATGTGCTTGACAGAAAAGTTGTGTATATGAAATGTCAGTTTCTATTCATAAAGTATCACACACTGAAACTATAACGAATCACTAAAAGAACAAGGTTGAGACTACATGTTTCATTCGCAAGTGTGTTTAGTTCTCATATATATATATATATATATATATATATATATATATATATATATATATATCCTTTGGCTTTGATTGTGATATGAATGATTTTTCAGTATTGAATGTAAAAGTAATACAGTTGCTCAGTACAGAGTGCTGTAAAGATTCTCAGCACTTCGTTGCTTTTGAAGTGTATGAATGTATTTACTACACTGAACTGTTTCTGTTTCAGTATAACAAACTAATTTATTGTTATATTAAGGGCGTATTATTCACATAGCGTGCAGTTTGTCCACAATAAGCAATTTATTGCCATTTCATTTTTGTTAAGACGGATAAAGTAGTAAAAAACGAGATGTCTCAAATATTTACTCAAATTACTGTGAGATGATATTCTAAATAGTGTTGAAGATGAAGTAGAATGTACATTAAATTCGTATGTTTCCACTGTGTATGACAGCACGAAATGTCAAACGATTTGTGCTGCAGGTCAGGATCCATTGTGATGTGTTGTATGAAATACAATTACATCTAGAGTATGTTTTTGTAGGTGTTTCTTTCTTTTCAGTCCGTCTGTAATATATTATAATGTAGGTTTCTCATTAAAGTAAATGTTTCCGGGAGACGAAACGGATTGATTATGATGATAATGATGTTGATGAGAGAGAGGGTGTGGAAACAAAAAATTGTTCAAATGGCTCTGAGCACTACGGGACTTAACTTCTCAGGTCATCAGTCCCCTAGAACTTAGAACTACTTAAACCTAACTAACCTAAGGACATCACACACATCCATGCCCGAGGCAGGATTCGAACCTGCAACCGTAGCGGTCGCGTGGTTCCAGACTGTAGCGCCTAGAACCGCTCAGCGACACCGGCCGGCCTGTGGAAACATTGTATGCATTTTTTATATTGGATGCGCAGCGTATCTGGTGAAATCTGAGGACGAGACACTTCAAAATTACGAAAGTGGAAAGAGAGACTGAGATATGAACTATAATTTGGTGTATGTGTCAGAGAGTTGATGAAGCAGATGTGGAAATACAGGACAATTTTTTTCTGTGTACACATGTGAGATGAAATTTAATGACGGGACAGTACAATATTTACAGACATCTATAAATCAGAGAGATGATGAGGCGTATGTAAAAATGTGAGCAATATTTTGATATTTTGTGTGTGTGTGCGCATGTGCATGCATGTACAATTCAGAAGCAAATATGTTTGAAGATAGTGACAATTTAAGTAAAGTTCACTTATATTTTCAACAAGTAAATGTTGTACGCGACGCCATTTTACACAAATATCGTTAAATTTGGTGCTATTTTTACGCAAGTGAACTGAAGCTTATGTAATTTCAAGATTATATTGTGATTGGCTGCCTGATTTTAAAAACACCTTAAATATTAAGCTGTGATTGCCTGCTGCATTTTAACACTATGCTGAGACTGACTGGAGAGGGAAGAGGGAAGGAGGAGGGTTTTGGGGAGAGGATAGCAGGAGCACGGTGACGTTAAACGAGGCGTGGAAAGTCATGTGATGATGATGAGGTCGTAGTTAATGTACGCAGCTTGTGACGTCATTGGATCTGCATGTAGGCAACCAGGGCTGCTCACCTCTGGTGCTAGTCGCATGGGGAGGGTTGCTCCACAGCATTCCTACTCAGTGTATATATTACTAGGAGCACTCCAGTGCCATGTTTTCATTATTACATTAAGCTATCAGTAAAAGAAAGAAAATCTTTAGGTAAAAGATGTGGAACAAGTAGTAGTGTAGCTATTCCTATCTTAAGTGCTTACAATGAAGAACAAAAAAGTAGGCGGTGAGGACTATGTACCTACGTCTATAGAACCTACATACATGGGGTGAACAAAAATATGGAAACGAAATAAACAAAACCGTGCCTAAAAGGAAAACCTTTAGCACTCAAAACAACTTCCATTCGTCTTGGAATGGAGAAATACAGTTCCTGACTTATTTTCAAGGGAATCTAATACCATTCTGCCTGAAAATAGTGACAAGTTGAGTTAACGATGATGGAGGTGGATAACGATCACGCCCAGTTCTCTCCAAAGTTGACGACGATTGTTCAG
The DNA here is from genome assembly GCF_021461385.2 of Schistocerca piceifrons. Lineage (NCBI taxonomy): Eukaryota > Metazoa > Arthropoda > Insecta > Orthoptera > Acrididae > Schistocerca > Schistocerca piceifrons. The sequence goes on along the minus strand of NC_060149.1, from coordinate 834,340,047 downwards.
TAATGTAGAGATCTAACTGACTGTGATGGCCAGGGGAGATGCGACAATTCATCCACTTGTTAAAAAAACCTAACCTGGACGATGCAAGCTGTGTGAACAGATGCACTGTCGTCTTGACACAGCATCACCGTTGGAGAAGAAACCTGAACCATGGGAAAGGCCTGATCAACCAAATCCTCACATAATACTTGCCAGTAATACGACCTTGCAGAGTAACCATGTGACCCATGGAATACTACGACATGACTTCCCAAATCATCACTTCATCACTGATCCCTCCCATTGGCATGCTTTGCTCTCGAGAAGTAAATTCGGCCAGACGTGGAAACAATGTGAAACGAGACTCATTCGACCAAAGTAAATTCTTCTAGTGCGCCATAGTCCACGTGTCACGGCTTCTGCACGATGTTTTCCTGTTACGCATCTCTGAAGTGTGGTTTTCCAATTCCAGCTCACCCTGCAGTTCCTAGCTTCTGGAACTCCATTCGTGCTTCTTATGCTAACGGGGTTCGCGAGTGCGACATTCAGTTCTGCCGTGACTTTTGCAGCTGTCGTCCTCTTATTTCTCGTCATAATCCTCTCAATGACCGCCTGTCACGATCACTCAAAGTATACTTCCGTCCGCGTTGTGACCTACCGGATGATGGTTTTCCACTTCACCTGTATGCGGTACAAATCTTCGATACGGTGCCTCTTGAAACACCAAACACTTCGGCTACCTTGGTTGTGGAAGAAACTACTATAGTGGCACCAACAATTTGCTCACGTTCGAGTTCGTTTAGCTCCGATGCAGTGCACACACAATTCAAATGGTTCAAATGGCTCTAAGCACTATGGGACTTAACATCTGAGATCATCAGTCCCTTAGACTTAGAACTACTTAAACCTAACTAACCTAAGGACATCACACGCGTCCACGCCCGAGGCAGGATTCGAACCTGCGACAGTAGCAGCAGCGCGGTTCCGGACTGAAGCGCCTAGAACTGTTCGGCCATAACGGCCAGCCCACACAATTACACAGAACTTGGTCCTAACCACTACTGACTCTTGCAACGTATTGAGGACATTTTTGTGGTCAAACAGAACAGCGCAACCTGCAGGATTAGCTTTCATCTGCTTTTACGTTCGAGCATGCATTCCTCGAGGTGTTTTCATATTTTTGCCCAACCCCTGTACAAATAGATTAACATTACGTGTTGGCACAAACTCGTTGAATATGATGGAATGTAAGTGTACGTGTATCAATCGGCCATGAAATTTGTCTTTAAAATTGCATTCCTCTGGCATATAACTGCAGGTGTTTGGATGTAACGTATTCTACGCAAGAAATAATGACACATAAATACACTCTATGTCTACTTTCGTACCTGAATATAGCAAATGGAGTGTCTGACTCTTTCCAGGGGTAGTAGTGTGGGCTCTCACGGAAGGATTTTCATGGAGCAGCTAGTTATATCCCCGCAAAGGTCCAGGACTTGCGTCTATGCATATTCTTATAGTTTATGTCAACAGATTAACAGTTATTTGCTACAGTTAAGAATGTATTTTAATGTATTTTGGAACGCAATATCATGGATCGGAAGGCATCGCACTGCCGTGACCACTGTCTTGGCATTGTCTACTTTCGCAACCTGACTGTTTTGAAGAAGTCTCTGTGGAAAATTGGAAATTAGTAGTAAGTCATATGGGACCAAACTGCTGAGGTCATCGGTCCCTAAGCTTACACACTACTTAATCTAACTTAAACTAACTTACACTAAGGACAACACACACACCCATGCCCGACGGAGGACTCAAACCTCTGACGGGTGCAGCCACTCGATCCGTGACAAGACGCCTCAGACCGCGCGGCTACTCCGCGCGGCAAGTCTCTGTGAATGTGCTGCTTTGCACAGGGTCCTCAGCCCCTCAACTATAATCTCTCCATGTTACCTGTGAGGCATAAACGAATTTCGCCCTGGTTAAGGTAAGCAAAACGAGGATAATGGAATGTAGTCGAATGACGTCGGGTGATGCTGAGGGAATTAGATTAGGAAATGAGACACTTAAAGTAGTAAAGGAGTATTGCTGTTTGGGGAGCAAAATAACTGATGATGGTCGAAGTAGAGAGGATAACAAGATGTAGACTGGCATTGGCAAGGAAAGCGTTTCTGAAGAAGATGAATTTGTTAACATCGAGTATACAGGGTGTTACAAAAAGGTATGACCAAACTTTCAGGAAACATTCCTCACACACAAAGAAGGAAAGTATGTTATGTGGACATATGTCCGGAAACGCTTACTCACCATGTTAGAGCTCATTTTATTACTTCTCTTCAAATCACATTAATCATGGAATGGAAACACACAGCAACAGAACGTACCAGCGTGACTTCAAACACTTTGTTACAGGAAATGTTCAAAATGTCCTCCGTTAGCGAGGATACATGCATCCACCCTCCGTCGCATGGAGTCCCTGATGCGCTGATGCAGCCCTGGAGAATGGCGTATTATATCACAGCCGTCCACAATACGAGCACGAAGAGTCTCTACATTTGGTACCAGGGTTGCGTAGACAAGAGCTTTCAAATGCCCCCATAAATGAAAGTCAAGAGGGTTGAGGTCAGGAGAGCGTGAAGGCCATGGAATTGGTCCACCTCTACCAATCCATCGGTCACCGAATCTGTTGTTGAGCAGTGTACGAACTCTTCGACTGAAATGTGCAGGAGCTCCATCGTGCATCAACCACATGTTGTGTCGTACTTGTAAAGGCACATGTTCTAGCAGCACAGGTAGAGTATCCCGTATGAAATCATGATAACGTGCTCCATTGAGCGTAGGTGGACGAAACCAAAATGAGCTCTAACATGGAAACTAAGCGTTTCCGGACACATGTCCACATAACATCTTTTCTTTATTTGTGTGTGAGGAATGTTTCCTGAAAGTTTGGCCGCACCTTTTTGTAACACCCTGTAGATTTAAATGTCAGGAAGTCGTTTCTGAATGTATTTGTATGGAGTGTAGCCATATATGGAAGTGAAGCATGGACGATAAATAGTTTGGACAAGAAGAGAATAGAAGCTTTCGAAATGTGGTGCTACAGAAGAATGCTGAAGATTAGATGGGTAGATCACATAACTAATGAGGAGGTATTGAATAGAATTGGGCAGAAGAGGAGTTTGTGGAACAACTTGACAAGAAGAAGGGACCCGTTGGTAGGACATGTTCTGAGGCATCAATGGATCACAAATTTAGCATTGGAGGGTAGCGTAGAGGGTAAAAATCGTAGAGGGAGACCAAGAGATGAATACACTAAGCAGATTCGGAAGGATGTAAGATGCAGTAAGTACTGGGAGATGAAGAAGTTTGCGCAGGATAGGGTAGCAAGGAGAGCTGCATCAAACCAGTCTCAGGACTGAAGACCGCAACAACAACAACAAGGCAAGACGATGAGAAATTTCGTCATGCGATGCCCTTGTGAGCGCCATAATACCGCATGCGTCATAGAGCACCAGTTTGGCTAAATGGGGGAATGTGTGGTTTTGGGGCACTCTTGCGATCAACCTCCCTTGCGACGGATACAAGAATAGCACAAGCGTTTGCCATCGGCTATTATTCGAATACTTTGAGCTGGTACGTTATTAATGTACTGAAGTATGATCGAAAAACAAAAAGAAAAAAAATGTTGACGGGGCGTCTCCAGATACGCCTTCGGCCTGGAATCTAATTGACTGGAGTTCAGCTGTCTTCAGTGATGAGTCTCGCTTCGAACTGAGCCCCGATGACCAGTGAATACGTGTCTCCCGCCATAGGGACCGACAATCAGGAGTGATGGTCTGGGGTGCCCTTTCTTTCATAGCTGGACCCTTTGGTTGTCGTCCACGGTACCCTTACAGCGCAGCGGTACATCAACGACATCATACGCCCCGTTTAGTTGCCCTTCATGGCAAGCCATCCTGGGGTTATATTTCAATAAGATTGTGCCTGTCCGCAAACGCCGAGAGTTTTTACCGCTTGTCTTCGTGCTTGCCAAACCCTACCTTGGCCTACAAGATTGCCGGATCGCTCCCCAATTGAGAACGTCTGGAGAATTATGGGTAGGACCCACCAATTATCTCGGGATTTTGACAATTTAACGCCCCAATTGGACAGACTTTGCACGATATCCCTGTTGAGGACATCAAACAACGTTATCAATCAATGCCAAGCCGAATAACTGCTTGCATAAGAGCCAGAGGTGTACCAACGTGTTACTGACTTGTTCAATTTGTGAAGCTTTTTCTCTTGAGTAAATCATCCAATTTTTCTGAAATTGTAAACTGTCTGTACGTGTACATTACATTTGCCGATTTCCGTCCCATTCGGATAAGTCCTTCATTGTGCGTCATTTTTCTGTCTTAGAATGTATTATTGACATCAAATGTGTGAGCCCTAGTGGCTGAAACGTTATGTAAGAACGGTTTGAACATTCGACTCGCAGGACTCTCAAAGTGTCAGTTAGATGATGGAGGACGATGCACAGACACTAGATCACATTCCATAACTAACTAGTGCTCCGTCTGTAATGCTCTAGATGAAACTAGAGGTAAAACTCTAACATTTCATCATGTTTAGAACTACGTCCTGATCTTTGTCGACCGATTTCGGATTATTTGTGATATTTGAACAAGCAGCCGCAGGGTCATCTCTGACAAATATGATTATTTGAGAAGTTGCAAAAGCCAGTTGGGCTACAAAAGCTATTCTCCAAAACAAAAATATGAGTCTAGTAAATATAAATTTTAATGACTGGTTATGGAGAGTTATTATTGATTTAACAACTGTAGTATTGTGTTGTAATATTCACACATGTTCTTAAGGGGTTGACTTGTATCAGGTAGTGTAACATTACATAAGAAGGATCCAAATTGGAGGATCACGTTGCCAGTGTACTAGAAAGTGGTGGATACATGTCCCACACGTGAGTGACGAAACAGTGATCCTATGAAGATCATATAAGTCAGTTACTGTTACAACCACGTACATTAACTGAACTGTTGCAGCTGATACAGTAAGTGAACGAAATATAAAGAATAATGCAAGAAACTGACATCTGCTGATATGAATTTGGAAACTGAGTGACACAGCTGTGCACCAGTAGCCATCAAAAATAACGAAATGCTCAGGTCGTTTCTCTACGAGCTCCGTCAAAAATACACAGCTGTTCCCCTAAAACTTCTGAACAGCTGTATTCCAGTTTTGGTGGAGAATATCAATATGTGGTGGATGACGGATATAACACAACAGTCATCACCTGTTGTACCTATGCTAATGAACTTACAGAACATACCCAGAAACTGAGCTTTCATGAGATGGACGGTGATACATCCATCGCCGATTTAGGCACCCACATATTAACGCCAAGGTAGACAATGAATAACCAGATTATTTAAACACACATTAACTCAAACCTTCTGTCCTTGAGTTCGATTACAGCACAGAATTGAAGACCTCTTATGTCGATCCTGCTGCCACCTGCTGGCCAGGCGTCCTCTCCTAGTTTCTGTGCTGGTTTATGCTGACGTAATCGCTGCAGCTAGCTGATGCTCTGTGAGGGCGTGTGCACGGGGTTGATAGGTGTTGTGCAGCGGGAGTCATCCTGGAGCTCGACTTCGGCCATTACTCTGCCCAAAACGTGCATTACCTGAGCTCATACACAATGTTGGCGACCTGTAGAAAAAAATTAGTGCCCAGAGCTCATCCTGGAAAGAGTATTGAAGGCAGCTCCAACGCCAGGGAGGGGAGGCTAGCAGCTTGAACGTCAGGTTGGTGGCGCGGGAGGGGGGGGGGGGGGCAGTGGAGGGTGATGGGTTGCATAATAGACAATTGTGAGCGATGCTGCCTGCCATGGGGTTTCTCGGCTGGACTAGATTCGTCGAGTGAGGAGCAGCAGTAGGAGGCCAACAACAATGTGCATGCTTCATCAAAAGTATGGTGATGGTCCAACTTTTTCACTTGCGTCTTGAACATGCAGATGAACGTCTCTGCTAGACCTGAAGTAGAATGGTGCCGTGACAGTCAGATTGACGCTGTTCTCTGAACAAAAACTGCCGAATTCTGTTGATGTAATCTGCAGACCATTATCAGTCACAATGGTTTCTGGGAGCAATTGCAAAAATGTGAGATAAAGTCTGGATTGTTTTCGTTTATGATGTAGACATATGGAAACCTGCAGCCTGCATTGATGATGACCAAGCGACAGTAACCCAGAAAGGAGCCTGCAAAGTCAGATGTGTGCAGAACCATGGTGGTGATGGATCTAGCCAAGGAAAATACTGATAGGCTGGTGTTGCCTGCTTGCTCTGACATGTTGCAAATGCTGCTACCATTTCGGCAATGTCTTAGTCAATACTTCTACAGAGGACAGGTTCGTGAGCTGACCATTTGATTTCACCAATGACCTTCGTGAAGGAGTGTCAAGTCATGTCGGACAACTCGCGTAATGGCGAACATTGTCTCCTTGATGCGACAGTATGCGATTGATAGGAGCAAGTTCATTGCGACAATAGTGGTATGCTTGCACATATCCGATTCGTGTCATAGGGTCTTGGCGTCTGCTGTCCAACCATGTTTTACTAATCGCAGTGTCAAGCTCAGGATCCTCTCCCAGTACTAATATTGACAGGGTATGTAGCTGGCATATTGTGCTGTGACCAATACTGGATGTCATAGTTGTACACCGAAAGGAGCAACACGTATCGCTGGAGGTGACATGCCACCCTGCTTGGATTATTATAATTGGAATAAACAGTGGTAATGGAGCCTTATGATCAGTTAATGATGTGAAGCGCCTTCTGTACGCATAATGGTGTGTTAGTGTCGTGGAAACGAATTCAACTGACCGTTCCACACCTTAAACTTTGTGGAAAAGGACTTCTTGCAACCTGTACTTTGATGCATCTGTCACCATTATTAAGAGCTTCCAAGGGTCGTAAGCTATGAGGCAAGGTGGGTGGAGAAGAGGTTGTTTAGATCACGTAAAGCCTTATCACAGTCGGGTGTCCAGTTGCGCTTAACTATACTTGACATTTTTGTGCAGGAGCTGATGGAGTGGCTCAGCAATGGCCGCTGTATGAGGAATGAATTTTCTATAATAGTTATGTTAACCAACAACGGATTTGAGATGTTTAGCATCTCTGGGGGCCAGGAGTTTCTTAACAGCCTTGACATGTTGTGGAGTGGGTTTTTTCCTGATCTGCTGACCATATGACCCAGATATTCACCTGTGGTACAAGAAAACAGCATTTTACTGTATTTCATTTTAGATTCACTCACCATAGCACACCGAACAAGGGGTCCAAGAAGTTGGCTGGGCTGTGTACGCTCTTCCAGTATCAATGATATTGTTCAAGTAGTTCGACGTCCATGTACAGCCAATTGAAGGTGCTCTAGGTATAATTGGAGTATGACCAGTGCACTGGCAATGCCGAAGGTGTAGTATCTTTGTTGCCACTGTAGAATCCTCGTCGCCACTGTCGTGTCTTGTACCGTGGGAAGCAATGGAGAGGATGTTATTATGGGTGGCCGGTATCATCTTTCTACAACACAAATGCACACCAGGATTAATATGGTCCCTTTATTTACCTGAACAGACAGCTGCTACTTAACTTTAATAGAGTACAAGCTCATTCGTAACAGTCCTCTTGCTGACAATATCGGTAATCTTGCTATTACTCTAATCTGGTCCTGCTATGTAATGTCGTAGCCTGCGATAATATAGCCGCTCCGCAAGTGAATGACAGACGCCAAACTGGAGTGTGAGTCAGTTAGTTAGTGACTAAGTTAGTGAGTTGGAACTTCTGATCAGCGGCGGTAGCCTAAATACTTCCTGTCGATAAGGCGTTGGCGGCGTGTTGCTTGTTGGTGAGTCTTTGGCCTCTCTCCTGATAGGGGTGCTTGATCCAGCGCCTGCTATCGACCTTGGCGCTACATCTTTGCCGACTGGTGTGCTGGCGACAGCTTACGCCAACACAGAAGAAAAGCCCATTTTTTCAGAAAAGGCCATGAATATTGATAACCAACATGTTTTTGAGGCATCGTACAATGGAAGTTGTAAGTACAGATTGCATAAGTTATTGTTTGCAAAAACCTTTACTCCAGCAAAGTGCACCTTGGCATCTTCCACTTCAGGTGTCAAGTAGGCATCGATGGCAGACTGGTTGTTGATGGTGGCTTCGAAATCTCGACAAATTCTTAGTGATATATTCGTTTCTCACCTAATACTATGGGCGTGGCCCACTGACTGTTGAGAATGGGAGTCGGGATGCCTTCTCCCTGCAGGCATTGTACTTCAAGGAGAAGCTTATCACGCAGTGCAAAAGAGACATTGCGTGCCTGTGATGTCAGTCTACAGTTGCAAAAGACATGAGGCATATTTCTGTATGTATGAGCTGGTGACAAACGGTTGGATAGTGTTTTTAGAATCGTAGGCTTCCAAGCCAAGGGCATGGAACAGATCCAACATCAAAATGTTTGCGGCCCTGTCATATCGATCACGAGGATGCAGGCTGCCAAAGAAACTGTGTGCTTCTTGACTCGTTGGAATTTTACCTCAATGGTATAGTTACTGTGGCTTTTTAGCCATCTGGCAAACGTTTCCAGAGAGAGGGAGCCCATGGAGGAATATGCTTCCCAATCGACATTGGTTGTTGAGGATACGGAACCAATTTGGAACACCGCTGGGATGGTGTTGACAGCCGCTGACAAAATTAATAGCCTATCAGAGATAGGGAGAACGACTTGGAAATTTAGGACTTCAGAATCATAAATACCTGCTGTATCATCCTGGCTGAACTCCTCAGGGTCAAAAATGGGTACAACTGACGTCCATCGCCGGCCGCGGTGGCCGAGCGGCTCTAGGCACTTCAGTCCGGAACCGCGCGACTGCTACGGTCGCAGGTTCGAATCCTGCCTCGGGCATGGATGTGTATGCTGTCCTTAGGTTAGTTAGGTTTAAGTAGTTCTAAGTTCTAGGGGACTGATGACCTCAGATGTTAAGTCCCATAGTGCTCAGAGCCATTTTTTTTTGACGTCCATCAACATGCATGAATATCTAACTTTAGCATTGTGTCCCACTTTCCTACAGGCTGTGCCCTTGGCCTGGCGAAATTAGCACTGTTGGCGCCGATCATTTACTAAACAATTATTGCAGAAGGGCCAATGCTGTGGTCAACGTCAGGCCATAGTGTCTTTGCCAGTGGTGAGTGACTCAGGCCAGTGCAGGGGCCAGTGCTGAGATTGGGTTCGGTGCATCAGGGGGTGGGGGGGAGGGGTGGCACTGTTATGTGCGAGCAGCTAAATTCGGTAGGGTGGAATTGTTTTGTCAGTCGGAATTAGTTTCAGTCTGACAAGCTCCCTCAATTCTAATGAACTTTGCACAGATTTTGTAACTTCTGTACGCCAATTTAAATGAAGGTCAAAGGTCCTCGATAATATAACTGATTTTACCACATTAGTTTGTTCTTTCTTTGATGGCGTACCGGCCCGCTTCCAAGTGCTGCTATAAACATACAACGTTCACTTAGGTGAACACATGGGAGTGCAGCGGAACCACAACATAGGTAAGGACAGGTAGGTTCAACAGGTAGAGATTGTGCAGCTGGACTTTGAGGACGGTTTCTATTATGGTAGGTCTGCGTCAAAATTAAGTCCAGTACCCGTGTTAGATGCAGATTACAGTCACACGCAAGTTCTTCGATATTACGTGGCAGAACTGGCTATTGGGCTGGATCTTCCTATTGGTGTAAACCGATGTATTTATTTTTTTTCACCTCAGATTTATTAACCATACTCATAGAATAAGGGAGAGGAGGTCATCCATGTTTCAGTGTATACGAGTACATTTAGATTTTGTTATCGCTTCTGGACTGATGGAACGGATTAGCTACTGTTTTGAAAGTTAATTGTTTTCTTATAATAAGGTTTAGGCCGAATTTCATATCGATAACTTTTGCTAACGTCTTAAAACAGACAAAGCTTTAATATTTACAGTTTAAAACTTCCAATCCAAAATGTATTTGCGATCATTAACACTGTGTTTGTATGAAAAATACAAACATTATTACAAGGGTACAAAGATAGTTTTCGATGTAATTTATCGACGTATAAAAACGTACAAGGTGGTCAATAATAGTCTGAAAAGCTTATAAGATTGTTGCAGGATAGGTTGTGGCGGCCCGCTAGAGACGGTGTTGCCAAATCGTTTTGTTTCCTAAAACCGAACAAGGTAGCGATACAAAAATTTGACATGGAACGGTAGTGCGGATTGAACCCGAGCCAAAGGGTGGGCAGTCTCGTGCGCTATCGTCTACTCTGTGAGAACAACTGACTCTAATTGTGTCTGGCGGGCCACTTGAATTTTCACGCGCAACAGCCTGATTGCCTAACATCAATACTAATTAACTCGGAAACGGCGCAACGTATCGATTTTTTTTCTTAACAGTTATTTATTACTTGAACGTACGCTGCAACACACTTACAAGCTTTTCAGACTGTTTCTGGTCAACCAGTATAAAATTTGCGGTTACGTATGTACTCCGCAAATCAATGTACAACGCGTGATTGAGGGTATTTGTACTAAGGTTAGCCAGTGTCTGTCAGAGAGGCAAATATGACTGCCTATGAGCTTTTCTTTCTTCTTTATAATGTGGGAATGATAGACTGACTGTACCAAGACAGTGGGATTAGTTCACGGGGGACACCCAGGTACTCCTGCGACCAGACAGTGCTATACGAAGTTCGGCTAAATAGACAATAGCATATATCATAGAAATTCCATTATTTTTTCTTCAGAGGCAGTCAGTTGAAGAACTTCCTGATCCGAAAATAGGTCAGTGGAATTAACATGGGAGTTAAATAAGGTCTTACGGGATACACAAAGATTGTAAGTAGCGTGGCTGAAGGAGTGGTGAGCAAAAAGAAATGATTTTGTGATCTTTTTTTGCTACTGAGTAACAGAGTATGGAGGATACTGAGATTTACCCTGTATTGTAAACAAGAAAGTAAAAAACAATAGTACATTCATTCGAAGTCAATCAGGTTCATATGCCAATGCACGCACATTCTAATGATGAGTTAGAAGACCACTACACTGAGACACAAAAACCGATAAATTACAGCAGTTCTTACTACAGATAATAATGAGGATTTTAATGCAAAAAAATATAAAGAACGAGTATTCAATGGCAAACATTTGGTATTATACTAAAAATGACAGAAATCACACATTAGTAGAGTATGCTAAAAGAAACAATATGTTTGTCCTTATGATGTTCATCCACGAGAAAACAAAAGTGGACTTGTAAAGACAAAATGGATCTGTCATATCACACAATTAAAAAAGTGTACTGAATGTTATGGCCCTCATCCACTTTAGAATTGCAAGTGATCACAGATCTGTAAGATGCAGGGAAAAATAAATCGAAAAAGAAGAAAGCAAAAGAAATCTGAGGTAGGAGTTCTGACATGTAGATAGAGAAAATGTATTTAAGGAGGTATATCAAGCTTAACAACGCAGCACTTTCAGCGTCTTAGAAAATGAAAATCTTAGAAAGATAGAACAAAGCTGAAATTATTTTAAAAAATACGTCAGCAAACAGAAAAGAAGTTCAGGTACCAAGAAAATCAAAGAAAAGAAATATCAGATAGAACAAAGTCACCATAAAGGAGAACTCAGAGTTTCATGTGAACGACAACTGCGACGTGCCTGGATATTCGGAACTGAATAAAACTATTTGATAATGTCTTCGATAGAAGTTCAGAAAATGCAGTGATTATTTGGCAAGATAAATAATGAGCGCTATATAAGTATGAAGAAAACTTAAAGGAAAGTTGTAATGGACAGACAACATATTTCATCAGTTAAGATGGCAATAGACAAAGAGGGCAAAAGAGGGAAAATTGTACAATTCTTCGATTATTTCTTTATATGACTGCCTTGTTCAAGTGCTGAATTAGACAAACACATTGTTGATAAATAGAATAATGACGTTCCGGAAAATATACCACATGAGTTGCATACAGCACTCAAGGTGAACAGGAATGAAATTCGCCGGAATTTCCAGTGCAAATGGCTGATACTGAAGACAGAACAATACAGAAGGATGTGGCGAAGTTGGGTTCCGTAACGTCTGTGAAGTAAACTAATTCCCGAAACTGGAACAACGCTGTAGTTGTTCTATTTCACAAGAAAGGAGCTGGATCAGAATTTAAAAGGCATATATCTAAAAACCTCTCTCCGTAATGTAACAACCACATAGAAAATAAGAAAAGTTTGACGTGGAAAATGAACCAGCTTTTAGTAATCGTGAATGAAATAGTAGAACCGTTCAGTGACTAATAAATACCACTTTGTCTGAGATTAGAAGATTCTGAAAAATCTTTTAACTCAGTTTCACTAAAAAGTGTGTAACAGCCCTTGAGAAACAAGACAGTGATTCGAACTACACTCCTGGAAATGGAAAAAAGAACACATTGACACCGGTGTGTCAGACCCACCATACTTGCTCCGGACACTGCGAGAGGGCTGTACAAGCAATGATCACACGCACGGCACAGCGGACACACCAGGAACCGCGGTGTTGGCCGTCGAATGGCGCTAGCTGCGCAGCATTTGTGCACCGCCGCCGTCAGTTTCAGCCAGTTTGCCGTGGCATACGGAGCTCCATCGCAGTCTTTAACACTGGTAGCATGCCGCGACAGCGTGGACGTGAACCGTATGTGCAGTTGACGGACTTTGAGCGAGGGCGTATAGTGGGCACGCGGGAGGCCGGGAGGACGTACCGCCGAATTGCTCAACACGTGGGGCGTGAGGTCTCCACAGTACATCGATGTTGTCGCCAGTGGTCGGCGGAAGGTGCACGTGCCCGTCAACCTGGGACCGGACCGCAGCGACGCACGGATGCACGCCAAGACCGTAGGATCCTACGCAGTGCCGTAGGGGACCGCACCGCCACTTCCCAGCAAATTAGGGACACTGTTGCTCCTGGGGTATCGGCGAGGACCATTCGCAACCGTCTCCATGAAGCTGGGCTACGGTCCCGCACACCGTTAGGCCGTCTTCCGCTCACGCCCCAACATCGTGCAGCCCGCCTCCAGTGGTGTCGCGACAGGCGTGAATGGAGGGACGAATGGAGACGTGTCCTCTTCAGCGATGAGAGTCGCTTCTGCCTTGGTGCCAATGATGGTCGTATGCGTGTTTGGCGCCGTGCAGGTGAGCGCCACAATCAGGACTGCATACGACCGAGGCACACAGGGCCAACACCCGGCATCATGGTGTGGGGAGCGATCTCCTACACTGGCCGTACACCACTGGTGATCGTCGAGGGGACACTGAATAGTGCACGGTACATCCAAACCGTCATCGAACCCATCGTTCTACCATTCCTAGACCGGCAAGGGAACTTGCTGTTCCAACAGGACAATGCACGTCCGCATGTATCCCGTGCCACCCAACGTGCTCTAGAAGGTGTAAGTCAACTACCCTGGCCAGCAAGATCTCCGGATCTGTCCCCCATTGAGCATGTTTGGGACTGGATGAAGCGTCGTCTCACGCGGTCTGCACGTCCAGCACGAACGCTGGTCCAACTGAGGCGCCAGGTGGAAATGGCATGGCAAGCCGTTCCACAGGACTACATCCAGCATCTCTACGATCGTCTCCATGGGAGAATAGCAGCCTGCATTGCTGCGAAAGGTGGATATACACTGTACTAGTGCCGACATTGTGCATGCTCTGTTGCCTGTGTCTATGTGCCTGTGGTTCTGTCAGTGTGATCATGTGATGTATCTGACCCCAGGAATGTGTCAATAAAGTTTCCCCTTCCTGGGACAATGAATTCACGGTGTTCTTATTTCAATTTCCAGGAGTGTATATTAGAATCCTGAAGTATGAGGGTCACTCCAAAAGAAATGCACACTATTTTTTTTTAAATCCATCTTTTATTCTACATGTTTGAAAGTTTTACAGTGTGTAGATACATCCTTTAGGAACAATATTTTCATTTCTGCACATAATTTCCATCCCTCTCAACTGCCTTACGGCATCTTGGAACCAGCGCCTGTATACCCGCACGGTAAAATTCTGGACCAACCTGTTGGAGCCACTGTTTGGCAGCGTGCACAAGAGAGTCATCATCTTCAAACCTTATTCCACGAAGAGAGTCTCAGTTTCTCAAAGAGATTATAGTCACACGGAGCAAGGTCAGGACTGTAAGGCCGATGTTTCAGTGTTGTCCACCTGAATTTTGTGATCACGTCCATGGATTTTTGAGTGACATGTGGCCGTGCATTGTCGTGCAACAGCAAAACATTCTGCTTTTGCCGAAGTGGTCGAACACGACTTAGTCGAACTTGAAGTTTCTTCAGTGCCGTCACATATGCATCAGAATTTATGGTGGTTCCACTTGGCATGATGTCCACAAGCAAGAGTCCTTCGAATCGAAAAACACCGTAGCCATAACATTTCCAGCAGAAGGTGTGGTTCTGAATTCTTTTTTTTGTGTGGTAAATTTGCATGATGCCACTCCATTGATTGCCTCTTCGTCTCTAGTGAAAAATGATGGAGCCATGTCTCATCACCTGTCACAATTCTTCCAAGAAATTCATCTCCACCATTCTCGTACTGTTCCAAAAGTTTGCTGCATACCGTTTTTCTTGTTTCTTTGTGAGCCACTGTCAACATCCTGGGAACCCACGTGGCACAAACCCTTTTTAACGCCAACACTTTCAGTATTCTGCAAACACTTCCTTCCCCTATTCCAACGTAGCGTGACAATTCGTTCACTGTGATGCGTCTGTCAGCAGTCACCAGTTCGTTAACTCTGCACATTATCTGGAGTGTATGGAGTACGAGGCCTGCCGCTGCGAGGACAATCCTCAATATTGCCGTGCCCGCGTTCATCATGTAACCTGCTTGCTCACCGACTAACTGTACTGCGATCGACAGCAGCATCTCCATAACCTTTTTCAACATCTTGTAGATGTTTTCCACTGTCTCGTTTTCACAGCATAGGAATTCTATGACAGCACGTTGCTTCTGACGAACGTCAAGTGTAGCAGCCATCTTGAAGACATGCTGTGACGGCGCCACTCACGGGAAAAGGTTGAACTAAGTTTGAAAACAAGCGGGAAGGATGTATCTACACACTGTAAAACTTTCACACATGCAGAATGAAAACTGTACAAAAATAGTGTGCATTTCTTTTGGAGTGACCCTCGTACCTCTGCGTCAGTGCTGTAGCTGCCATTAGTCTTCGCATGGATAGGGGGACATTCAGGAGTCAGTCAAGAAGATTAAATATCACTGGAACTATTCTGTGCATTCTTAAAGGAAGTATTCTGATACATAAATTGGAAAAACGGAGAAGTAATTTGTGTAAATGGAACATAAGCCTCCCTCAGTTTGCTGGTGACACTGAACTATTTGCTTCTAGTGAAGCACAGCAGCAACCAGTGGAATAATTTAATATAACAAATTTGACAGAATGGCTGAAAATCAATTATAATATAGCTAAAATAATTCATAATACACTAATCGAAAGTAAAATAGTAAAAATTTGCAATGAAGTCAAAGAACGAGTTGGTGAGTTTTTGTATTTAGAACAACAAAGGAAACTGCTGAGTGGACTCACTGAAGGTAAGAATAAACGGTCTTGATTGATTTCGGCACATTAAACAGCGATTTCTCCAAGAGTCCGTTGTGCCACGAAAGGATAGTTTGCATGTTACGGAACAGGATGAGATGGAAGCCGTACGAGGGTCGTTCAATAAAACGCCCCAAACTGTTTTATTATAGCCGTCATTATATACAGGAAAACGTCCTTTAAATTTCTTCAGATCTGATGTTTCTTCTACATGTGTGCTAAGTTTCCAACAATTGTGACGAATGGTAAAGCAGTAGCGAACCATCCAAATGGCGTCTACGCAAGACACTTGTTATGACCAACGTA